>NC_057814.1:109190756-109199224 GCF_018294505.1 Triticum aestivum | reverse complement strand
CGGCGTCGAATCCGGGGTCGGGGGCGGCGTCGAGGGTGTGCGGAGAGCGACGGGAGAGAGCGCACGGCGGCGACAGCGGAGGAGTTTGATTTGGGGGAAGTGGCCGTGGGGAAGAACGAACCACGCGTTTAAGTCAGAAGTAGCAGTAGCGTGTTCCAGGAAGTGCGCTACTGCTAAGCTAGCTCAACGCGTTCCCCGATACGCGCTACTGCTATTCCTTTCTCTTTTTCCCCTTTTTCATTTATTTTTATTTTTATTTTATTTTTTTCCTTTCACGTGTTTCTATTTCTTTCATTTTCATTTACTTTTATATTTGCTTTCTATTTAATTTTATTTCCTTTAGCAGTAGCGCCTTTCAGCGAAAACACGCTGCTACAAAGCGAGTAGCGGTAGCGCAGTTCGATATAGATCGCTACTACTATGTGTAGCCTATCGGCTAAGCTGTGGGAATTTTAGTAGTAGCGCTTTTATCCACAGGCGCGCTACTGCTACAGCTGTATCTGTAGCGCCGTTTACATCACCGCGCTACTGCTACTTAGCACCAGCGTGCTTTTTTAACACGCGCTACTGCTAAAGTTCTGTGTATAAGGTTTTCCCTAGTAGTAGCAAGGGACGAAGCTGAGGCCGTCGCCGCCCTCACCGCCGCCGCACAGCAGGAGGAAACCAACGCCCGAGTCGCGGCGGCAACTAGGGACGCCCTGATCTACCTAGGGTTAAACACTGGCCAGCACGGGTTTCCTCGGATGGTGCTGCCACAGTCGCCGCGCGCGTCTGCAACGCAACTGATTCCCGGCTTCCACGTCTATCCGCTAGCCTCCCGCCTCTCTGGGGAATGCTCGCCGGAGGTGAGCGTGGTGGCGGCCTCCACGCCGAGAAAGTGTGCTATGGCGCGCGGCGATCGCCATCCCTTCTTTGGATGCCGACAATTGTGCTAGCATGACTACGACCGACATGGCGTGGTCGATTTCCCACCCTTTTGTGTGTTGGCATGTGTGTCGGCCGCCGGCAAGTGCGCCGGCAAGTGCGCCAGCATGAACTGTCTGGTGGTTTTTCGGAGGCTGGCATTGTATGCCGGCCGCTGGCATGGTGCGGACATGAACTTTGGACGATGGCATGGCCGCTGGCATAATCTATGGCCGCACTCGAGGTTTAACCCGTCTGTACTGTACCTAGAAGACGGAAAATGAAGGAGTATCTAGAGAGAGAAAAAAGACGAGGACTAAGCTGCTCTTTTTTCCAAAAGGAGGGTACCCCCTCCTGTGCATCAAGGCGATGCATGCAGTCATTTTATTAATTATTCATCCAGACCTAACAAAGTAATAAATCAATAAGTCTGAAGTCACCGTCTTGGCAACAACTGTCACCATTCCTATCAACTTGATAAAGAGGTTCAAATTGTCGGGGCCGCATACCCACACCTCACACCAAAGCGCAGCGTATAACATCGGAGGCCGCTACCAAACCGAATTGCCAGGTCTGGGTCACACACCAGTCCAGCTCACCCTCAATACTGTAGAGGCCGTTGCCACCGTCTTCCACCGAACCATCTATAGAGCAAGTATTGACACATCGACCTTGCCAGGCCTGCTGTCGACGCCACCACGGCCCCAAACAACGCCACCTCCCTACGTGCGTCCATCATCACACATCCGTCCCCTAGACCCTGCCGCGCCATGCCGCTGAGACTCCACGTCATCGATGCGTCACATGAAACATCGCTCCACCTGTGTCCTCCGTCCAACAGCTGCTCCAAAATAATGCCCTCGTGAGGGAGAGCGACACCGAGAACACCGCCATCATCCGATCCGGGGATACCCAGATCTGGGGTTTCCCCCGGAGCAGCGCAAGTGGGTAGACAGTGTCTGCAATGGCGATGCCTTTAACAAGATAACAGCGCATATACGCTGCCATCGCCTGCCGGAGCTCAATTTTCACCGGCAGCCATGCCTCCCTAACTCGCCACCGGGACTAGCCGTGGGATCTAGGGATCCGCTACAACAAGCCGTCCAACCACCTCCAGCGAAGGAGGAGGCCACACCACTGCCACACCTGGGCCGGAGCCGGGGTTGGAAAGTTTAGTACGAGTCACAATCAAACCAAATCTGGTCTTCATCAGGCGAGTACAACATGATCAAGCATTCAAGCTTTGTGTTATTGTGGCATCAGATCAGGTACTATCCAATGGTCCATTGCACATCCTATAAAGAGGGGGGAGGGATGCTTGACTCAACATTTCTGAAAAGCTCACTGACTTGAGTTTTTTTTTGCCACCATTACCTTTTGCTGCTTGTAGCACGACTAGGCATGGGAGGCATCGGAGAATGCAGTGGATGCTGCTTTATTTATCAATCTTTTCAAATCTGATATCAGAACTGCTGCAACAGGCATTGAAGTTTTGGTTGAAATCTCTGGGCTGCGGGTCAATTTTGGCAAAATATTAGTTATTCCTCTGAATCATTTTAATTGATTTGGGTTGAGGAACCGGTTAGCTGCTGTGCACTTGTCTACTGCTTTTAACGAGTGTCATAAAGCTTACAGGTCGATTCAGTTGATTCACACGCCTATAGAAGTCAGCCTCTCTGCAACTATTTCCTTTTCTGTCATGAAAAGCAGAGTTTGTTCCTTCCGATTTTTCTAACTTTAGGAAAACAAAATTGAACAATAGCACGACTTTTTTTTACTGCAGTACCGTCGGGGTCAACATCGTGCAATAGATCTGGCACTCACTAGTAGAAAAAGGGGCTTTTACCCCGGTTGGTAAGGGCCTTTTGTCCCGGTTTTCGAACCGGGACTAAAGGGTCGTTACTAAAGCCCTAACCCTTTAGTCCCGGTTCTTACACGAACCGGGACAGAAGGTCCTCCACGTGGCCGCTGCTGCCAGCCCAGGCAGGGGGGCCTTTGGTCCCGGTTGGTGACACCAACCGGGACCAATAGGCAGGGCCTTTTGTCCCGGTTGGTGTCACCAACCGGGACCAATAGGCATCCACGCGTCAGCATTTCAGGGGCTGGGGTTTTTGGTTTTTTTTGAAAGGGGGGGGGAGTTGGGGGTTTTGGGGGGTTAATTTAGGTGTTTCATATATTGTGTTAGCTAGCTTATTAATAGAGAGAAGTGTCCTCTCTTATCTCCGTGCTTGGTCGACGCTACGTACTATATACGTATGGAGAGGACTAGACACGCTAGCTAGTAAGCAAATGAAGGAAACAGAAGATCGTCATGAACATATGCATACAGAGAGACGTGATATCGACCACCTCTCCTTCTCCGAGAGATTGGTCGAACAACAAGTTCTCGTATATCTATCTGACACTACCGGCTACATATATACAATAATTATCTCTTACAATATAATCTCCTAATTAAATTGTAAGAACACAGGGTCCACATAGTATTCTCCGTTTTCAGCGATCACGTGGTCAAGGAAGAATGCCGCCAATTCCTCTTGAATTGCTCGCATACGATCTGGTGCTAGGAGTTCATCCCGCATCCGAAACATCTAATTTGAAGAAGGGGTTCAATACATATATATATGAATAAATGAAACTCGACACAAATGATGGTAATAAAATAAAATTGTGAATATTATTGCTTACGCACTTCATATTGTTCGTCAAAGTAGCCCCGCTCACAGGTCGTGTGGCGGATAGACTCGCAAACGTAGTATCCACAGAAATCATTCCCTTGTTCCTGCCACAACCACTTTACAAGAAATAGAGGTCAATCTAACTGATAAGCAAGCATGCTAAATGGTATTGATGAAACTAGCGCTTGAATCACTAGGAGATGTGCGGAACATGCTACTATAGTACTTACTTTCAGGTGTCTAAATTGCAGCTTCTTCGGCAGTCCCGGAGCTTTTGTGGTGAATTTTCTCCAAACCCTGCCAGAGAAAGAATACAATTACTTGATATCAGGAAATGAACAAAGTTGCTGATATGGTGGATAATGATCGATTTAACTTACTTCTCGAGCATTTGAGTCATGTCCGCATAGTCCTGGAGATCTTTTCGTCTCGAGTCTAAGACGGTTACTACTCCCTGCTCAAGCTTAATCTCTAGGAGAATATAGTGGAAGCTGCGCATGCATGCATAACTCATCAATTACATTACCATAACCTGGACTAATAAGGGAAACCGAACATGCACAAGACAGTAACACTCACTTGAAGTTATAAGGAAAGAGTATTATATCTTTGTTTTGATTTAATACCAACGATCGTAGCAAGTTGGCCTCGGCTTCTTTGGCATGTTTTTCAACCGTATATGCATCAATGAGATTTGTGTTAATGAACCCAATATCATCGATTTGTCTTTTCTTCAATTCGGCGATCTTCAATCTGCATAATATAGTGAGGATAATTATAAATACATGCAATGAAAGAGCTGACCTATATAGAGAGACTTAATGACAGAAGTAGCACTACTTAAAGACAGTAGCAAGTGATCGTTAATTTATCGAGGGCCTTTTGATTGAAAAACTGGAAGAACTCCTCAAATGGAACATTCAGCAGTTCAATTCCAACGAGGTCATGCTCTGGTTTAACTTTCAGCGTCAAAGTATTCATCCCATCAGACTCTCTACAGGTTTTCATGTACCAATCATGTAATCTTTGCATCATCGTTGTTAGAGATCTTTCATCTTTGACGAGAGGCTTCCCGTAATGGTATTTGTGTTCGTCCACCTCCATGATTTCATAATGTACATCGTCGGGCAAGTAATCTCCAAGATTGCTATAACCGGGCACAATCCTCGGATCATTAGCGACGATGTCGCTAGACACCTTGAGCGGGGGGCTCGATTGGTTCGCTTGTTCGCCGAGCTAGGCAATTTTTTTCCCAGCTCGTTGTTCTTTTAACCTTTGATCGCTGACAGTACTTCCCGACCGCTCCGCTTCGACAAATGTCTTTGCAATAATGCGCTCATAGTTGTCTTTCGGGGGAGACTTTGGTGGTTTTGTCAGGGCAGCCAGAGTGCGTTTCGCTTTCACCGGATCTACCTTCTCCTCCGGAGGTGGATGTTTCTTTGCTTTCACCCCTTCAAAGAAGTTTGTCACTTCGGCTCGCACGATCTTCTCGTCCTCCTCCGGGGTCCTCTCGTATGGTAACTTCTCTGGAGTCTTCAGAGAAGGACCGAATCTATATTGCCTCCCGCCTCTGGCAGCTGTACTGCTAGACGCCGACAGAGCAGACGGACCGGCTGCGGCTGTCTTCTTTCCTTGCTTATGAGGCGGTGGAGAAGGACTACGACGCGCCGGAGCTGCCGGGGCGGCGGTGGGTCTCTTCCGCCCTTGCTGACGAAGCGGAGAAGGAGGAGGCTGACTGCTCTGTCACGCCGGCGCAGGCGGAGAAGGAGGCGGAGTGCCGCCACGCGCCGGAGAAGGAGGCTGAGTGCCCTGATCACTCGCCGGAGGAGGAGGCAGAGTGCCGCCACGCGCCGGAGAAGGAGGCTGAGTGCCTTGATCACTCGCCGGAGGAGGAGGCGGCGGAGTGCCCTTACTCGCCGGAGGCGTCCAGTTCGGAAGGTTAATGAGTTCCTTCCGCCATAGGCACGGAGTCTTCAGAGCAGAACCCAGCCGAGTCTCCCCTTCACCGGTAGGGCGGTCAAGCTAGAGGTCCTCAAATCCCTCCGTTATTTCATCCACCATCACCCTAGCATATCCTTCTGGAATCGGCCGGCAGTGGTAGGTTGCGCTGGGTTCAGGAGGTAAAACAGAGCCAACAGCCGCCTTGACTTTGAAGTTCTGCCATTGCGCCATAAGGTGGCAATGTTGAGACTCCGTGATAGCATCCACGGGGTAGCTAGCAGGAGCCGTCAAGACATGCTCCGGCTGAAGCAGCTCGGTGGAAGCCACACTGCTTCTCCGCTGAGATGGTGGGGTAGCTTCGGGGGTAGTTTCGGCATGTCGATTGCCGTCTCGTTCCTCTAGCGCTTGAACCCTTTCGTGCAGCTTCTGAATTTGGGTCTGCTCCACTTTTTTCCTCCGCTCCTGGCTTTTGTAACCGCCTGCGTCCGGAAAACCAGCCTTCCATGGAACGGAGCCTGGCGTGCCTCGTGTCCGTACAGGTGCTCAGGATTCCCGAGGGCCATTGTGAGCTCGTCGTTCTCTCTGTCTGGAACGAACGTCCCTTCCTGCGCTGCATCGATATAGTGCTGAAGCCTCTTGACTGGTATTCTCATTTGCTTGTCCGTCCAAATGCACTTCCCTGATACAAGGTCCAAGGTTCCGCCAGCCCCGAAGAACCAAGTCCGGCAACGGTCTGGCCCATTCATTGTCTGTGGTTCGATCCCTTTTTCAAGCAGATCATTCTCAGCCTTGGCCCACTTAGGCCGGGCTTTGAGGTAGCCACCTGACCCCGTGCGATGGTGAAGCTTCTTCTTCGCAGCATTCTTCTTGTTTGTCGCTGACATCTTCTTACTCTTTTCCGATGTCTTGTGGGCCACAAATGCGAGCCAGTGATCTCTGATCTTCTCATACCAGCCGATGAATTCTGGTGTGTCTTCTTTGTCGACAAACGTTTTCAGCTCATTCTTCCACCTCCTGAATAGGTCTGCCATCTTCTTAATAGCATGAGACTTGATTAATTGCTCTTTAACTGGCTTCTCCGGATCCTCCTCTGGCGGTAGGTTGAAATTTGCCTTCAGCTCAGTCCAAAAATCATCTTTCTGCATATCATTGACATAAGACACCTCAGGGTCTTCCTTCTTAGGCTTATACCATTGGTGGATGCTGATCGGGATCTTGTCCCTAACAAGAACCCCGCACTGAGCAGCAAATGCTTCCTTTGTCCGGATGGGTTCAATCGGTTGGCCGTTGCGCGCGATTGCTGTGATCTCAAACCTTTCATCCGAGCGCAACTTTCTCTTCGGGCCTCGTCTCTTTACCGAAGATGTGCTTGATCCGGAGGGCTAGGAAAAAGAAGAAAGACGAGAGTTAATTAATATGTGTACATACCAAAACAATGAATGCATCAATTAACTAGTCAGCACAGGCTTAACTAATATATTTACCTGGCCGGACTCTGTTCGGTCACTGGAGCCGTCACCACGGGCTCCTTCTTGCACCAGCATTGGGCCACTAGAGCCATCATAGTCATGTCTTTCCTCCTCCACTCTTCGATCACCGTAGCCTACTTCTTTACCCTGTTCTTCCAGACCATCATTGTCGTTAAGATACGACAAGATATCACCTCCAGCTAAGATTATGTCCCCCAACACCTCTTCTGCTTGCTCGTCTCGTCCGTGCTCCATTGTTTCTGCAAATATTACAACATGGCAATTATTACACAAACATGACAGCAGGTGGATATATTAGTGCAAACGTAGACCTAGCTTATTCCGGGTTTCGGGTGGCCTCAGCAACGCTTCAAGGGTAGGGGCGCGGCGGGAGGGGGTAGGAGACCGACATCGTTTTTTTCTAGGGTTTGGGTGTCCTCGAGAGTTTTGGTCGAGCGAGAGGGCCGGGGGTGCTCCCGTTGTATAAGTTATCACGGTCGAGAGGGGGTATAAATATCGACCGTCCATCATGTCGAAGTTATTTGGGAGGGAGTTATATATATCGACAACGACGACATACATACATGAGAAATAATGTTATCGGGGAGGGGGTATATCGACAACGACATACCTGATAAAAAATAAGAAGACAAAGAAGAAATAAAAAGAGGAGAAGAAGAAAGGAATAGAGGAGAAGATCGAAGAAAAAAGAAGAAAAAGAAGATCTATTTTTTCTTCTTCTCCTCTATTCCTTTCTTCTTCTCCTCTTCTTTTTCTTCTTTTTTCCTCTTCTTGTTTATTTCTCCACTTCTTCCTCTCCTCTTCTTCTCCTTTCTTCCTCTTCTTATTTTCTTTTTTCCTATCCTTCTTTTTCTTCTTCTTCCTTTTCTTCCTAGCTAGATATATAATTTTTTTCTAAAAATGTAACTTTTGCATATATATAAAACTTTTTCTTCTTCTTCCTTGTTCCTTCTCTTCCTTCTTTTCCTAAATATATAAAACTTTTCTAAAAATGAAACTAACCTAAAATAGACTAAATCAGAGAACATATATAGATAAAACTTTTCTAAAAATCTATGTTTTGCATACATGAACATATATATACACAGAGAACATACATAATATACATTTTTATAAAAATGCAAAAAACAAAAAATCTGAAAAGGGGACATATAATCAGATATACACACATACATATACTCACACATATACATATAATCTGGAAAAAAACATCATATATATGTGAAAAAAATAGGGAGGCAGGGGGCGGCGCCGGCCTGACCAAAGGAGAGGTGCGGCGTGGTCGGGGCAGGGGCAGAGGCACGGCGCGCGTCGGGGTAGAGGGCGGCGACAGCGGCGTGGTCGGGGCAGGGGCGACGACGGCGTGGTCGATCAGGGCAGGGCGAGGCAGAGGCACGGCGAGGGCCCGCGGCGTGGTCGGGGCAGGGGCACGCGGCGTGGTCGGGGCGGGCCGACG
>NC_057814.1:109131179-109189953 GCF_018294505.1 Triticum aestivum | reverse complement strand
GGTTGGTGCCACCAACCGGGACCACAGGACATGTGATGCCCGCGTCGCGGCCAAAGTTTAGTCCCACCTCGCTAGTTGAGAGAGCTCGATAGTGGTTTATAAGCGCTGCTGCGCCCACCCTCTCGAGCTCCTCTCAACTGCAGGCTTTCGGGCCTAACCATACACTATGTGCCTGTGGGGCCTACTGGGCCACGTGCGGGCCGGAATCCTGGCCCATGGTTGGGTTTCTAGTCGTATTCAGGCCGTGGTGGCCGAGTAGATGGCACTTTTTTTCTTTGTTGCTTTATTTATTTTATTTTGTTTCTACTTACAACAAAATACTTACTGTTGCTATTTTTATTTATTTTATTAAAGTTTATTTTTTAATTCCTTTTGCTTTTAGGTCACAAAAATTGTAAACTTTCTGTTAGTGCCATTAGTTTTCAAATTTGAATAGTTTAAATTTGAATTCTTTGAAATTTGTGTGAATCACTAGTTTGTGATTAACTTTACTATAAAAATAGATTTTGGAGTGATTATTTTTCCTGCTATTTAATATTACTGTGTTTTATGATTCTATTCAAAAACAGATTTTGTATCTTTATGATAATGCTTTTTGCTATTAAAGTTTCTAACAAAAACATTCTTTATGAAAATTCCTTTTGCTATTGGAGTTTTATAAAAGCTTTTTAGTTGATTCTTTTGGCTATTGAAGAATATTATAGTTTTGTTTTAGTTGATCATAACAGCATATTTTAATTGATTATTTTTAGTTCATTCTTTTTGCTATTAGTTCATGAGCTATAAATGACCCTGAAATTGAAAAGCACTACAAATGAACTCTGAAAAGGTTGAAAGTTGGCATGGTGTCATCATTTCACCCACATAGCATGTGCTAAAAAGTTGAGAGGGTTACGGCAAAAACTGGATGCACTTCGTGTACAAAATGGACAATCTCTTTCGAAGTATCAAGATTTCGGACGAAAACTCATCTGTTACAATAGACATTTCAAATGAACAACAAAAAGGTTGAAAGTTGGCATGGTATCATCATAATAGTTGTGGAGAGAAAGTATACACTTTTTCTTCGCTTGTGTCCTTTGCTTATTGCGCCGTAACCATGGATAATCTTCATCGTTTATCAGGATGCTTGGATCAGCCTTGACTTTGAAGGGAGGAATTTCATGAAACTTTTCATAATCTTCAGACATGTCTGTCTTGCCCTCCACTCCCACGATGTCCCTTTTTCCTGAAAGAACTATGCGGCGCTTTGGCTCATCGTATGATGTATTCGCTTCCTTATCTTTTATTTTTCACGGTCTGGTAGACATGTCCTTCACATAGATAACCTGTGCCACATCATTGGCTAGGACGAATGGTTCGTCAGTGTACCCAAGATTGTTCAGATCCACTGTTGTCATTCCGTACTGTGGGTCTACCTGTACCCCGCCTCCTGACAGATTGACCCATTTGCAATTAAACAAAGGGACCTTAAAATCATGTCCGTAGTCAAGTTCCCATATGTCCACTATGTAACCACAATATGTGTCCTTTCCCCTCTCGGTTGCTGCATCAAAGCGGACACCGCTGTTTTGGTTGGTGCTCTTTTGATCTTGGGCGATCGTGTAAAATGTATTCCCATTTATCTCGTATCCTTTGTAAGTCAATACAGTCAAAGATGGTCCCCTGGACAACGAGTACAGCTCATCACAAACAGTGTTGTCACCTCTGAGACGTGTTTCCAACCAACTGCTGAAAGTCATGATGTGTTCACATGTAATCCAGTCGTCGCACTGCTCCGGGTGTTTGGAGCGCAGACTGTTCTTGTGTTCATCAACATACGGGGTCATCAAGGTAGAATTCTGTATAACTGTGTAGTGTGCTTGAGACCAAGAATATCCGTCCCTGCATATTATTGAGTCCCCTCCAAGCGTGCCTTTTCCAGTCAGTCTCCCCTCATACCGCGATTTAGGGAGACCTATCTTCATAAGGCCAGGAATGAAGTCAACAGAAAACCCAATGACATCCTCTGTTTGATGGCCCATGGAGATGCTTCCTTCTGGCCTAGCGCGGTTATGGACATATTTCTTTAGGACTCCCATGAACCTCTCAAAGGGGAATATATTGTGTAGAAATACGGGCCCCACAATGACAATCTCGTCGACTAAATGAACTAGGACGTGCGTCATGATATTGAAGAAGGATGGTGGGAACACCAGCTCGAAACCGACAAGACATTGCGCCACATCACTCCTTAGCCTTGGTATGATTTCTGGATCGATCACCTTCTGAGAGATTGCATTGAGGAATGCACATAGCTTCACAATGGCTAATCGGACATTTTCCGATAGAAGCCCCCTCAATGCAACCGGAAGCAGTTGCGTCATAATCACGTGGCAGTCATGAGACTTTAGGTTCTGGAACTTTTTCTCTGGCATATTTATTATTCCCTTTATATTCGACGAGAAGCCAGTCGGGACCTTCATACTGAGCAGGCATTCAAAGAAGATTTCTTTCTCTTCTTTCGTAAGAGCGTAGCTGGCAGGACCTTCATACTGCTTCGGAGGAATGCCGTCTTTTTCGTGCAAACGTTGCAGGTCCTCCCGTGCCTCAAGTGTATCTTTTGTCTTCCCATACACGCCCAAGAAGCCTAGCAGGTTCACACAAAGGTTCTTCGTCACGTGCATCACGTCGATTGAAGAGCGGACCTCTAGCTCTTTCCAGTAGGGTAGGTCCCAAAATATAGATTTCTTCTTCCACATGGGTGCGTGTCCCTCAGCGTCATTCAGAACAGCTAGTCCACCGGGACCCTTTCCAAAGATTACGTGTAAATCATTGACAATAGCAAGTCGTGATCACCGGTACGCATGGCGGGCTTCTTCCGGTGATCTGCCTCGCCTTTGAAATGCTTGCCTTTCTTTCGACATTGATGGTTGGTCGGAAGAAATCGATGATGGCCTAGGTACACATTCTTCCTGCATTTGTCCAGGTATATACTTTCAGTGTCATCTAAACAGTGCGTGCATGTGTGGTATCCCTTGTTTGTCTGTCCTGAAAGGTTACTGAGAGCGGGCCAATCGTTGATGGTTACAAACAGCAACGCTTGCAGGTTAAATTCCTCCTGTTTGTGCTCATCCAACGTACGTACACCGTTTCCATTCCACAGCTGTAAAAGTTCTTCAACTAATGGCCTTAGGTACACATCAATGTCGTTGCCGGGTTGCTTAGGGCCTTGGATGAGAACTGGCATCATAATGAACTTCCGCTTCATGCACATCCAAGGAGGAAGGTTATACATACATAGAGTCACGGGCCAGGTGCTATGATTGTTGCTCTGCTCCCCGAAAGGATTAATGCCATCCGCGCTTAAACCAAACCATACGTTCCTTGGGTCAGCTACAAACTCAGCCCAGTACTTTCTCTCGATTTTTCTTCACCGCGACCCGTCAGCGGGTGCTCTCAACTTCCCGTCTTTCTTACGGTCCTCACTGTGCCATCGCATCAACTTGGCATGCTCTTCGTTTCTGAACAGACGTTTCAACCGTGGTATTATAGGAGCATACCACATCACCTTTGCAGGAACCCTCTTCCTGGGGGGCTCGCCGTCAACATCACCAGGGTCATCTCGTCTGATCTTATACCGCAATGCACCGCATACCGGGCATGCGTTCAGATCCTTGTACGCACCGCGGTAGAGGATGCAGTCATTAGGGCATGCATGTATCTTTTGCACCTCCAATCCTAGAGGGCATACGGCCTTCTTTGCTACGTATGTACTGTCGGGCAATTCGTTATCCTTTGGAAGCTTCTTCTTCAATATTTTCAATAGCTTCTCAAATCCTTTGTCAGGCACAGCATTCTCTGCCTTCCACTGCATCAATTCCAGTACGGTACCGAGCTTTGTGTTGCCATCTTCGCAATTGGGGTACAACCCTTTTTTTGTGATCCTCTGACATGCGATCGAACTTCAGCTTCTCCTTTTGACTTTCGCATTGCGTCCTTGCATCGACAATGACCCGGCGGAGATCATCATCATCGGGCACTGGTTCCTCTTGATCTTCAGCAGCTTCCCCCTTGCAGCATCATTGGGCACATCGTCTGGTTCCTCTTGATCTTCAGCAGCTTCCCCCGTTGCAGCATCACCGTATTCAGGGGGCACATAGTTGTCATCGTCCTCTTCTTCTTCGCCGTCTTCCATCATAACCCCTATTTCTCCGTGCCTCGTCCAAACATTATAGTGTGGCATGAAACCCTTGTAAAGCAGGTGGGTGTGAAGGATTTTCCGGTCAGAGTAAGACTTCGTATTCCCACATGTAGGGCATGGACAACACATAAAACCATTCTGCTTGTTTGCCTCAACCACTTCGAGAAAATCATGCACGCCGTTAATGTACTCGGAGGTGTGTCTGTCACCGTACATCCATTGCCGGTTCATCTGCGTGCATTATATATAATTAAGTGTGTCAAAAACCATTACAGAACAACAGGAATAGATAATTAAGTGACGAAATTAATAGAAGATCATCATCACATTAAAACCAAAGTACATACATAGTTCTCATCTAACACATATAGCTCTCTAGAGCATCTAATTAATTAAACCATACATTGAAACTATGTAAAACATTTCAATGCGAAAACAAATGCGATCATAATCGCAACCAAGGTAACAATTGATCCAATGGCATAATGATACCAAGCCTCGGTATGAATGGCATATTTTCTAATCTTTCTAATCTTCAAGCGCATTGCATCCATCTTGATCTTGTGATCATCGACGACATCCGCAACATGCAACTCCAATATCATCTTCTCCTCCTCAATTTTTTTTATTTTTTCCTTCAAGTAATTGTTTTCTTCTTCAACTAAATTTAACCTCTCGACAATAGGGTCGGTTGGAATTTCCGGTTCAACCACCTCCTAGATAAATAAAATCTATGTCACGTTGGTCGGCATATTTGTCATAAACAATAAATGAACCAAATAGTTATAAAAAGATAATATATACCACATCCAAATCATAGACAGGACGAGGGCCGACGGGGGCGGATACCAAAACCATCGCACTATGTAATAAGAAGGAATAATAAAAGTAACAAAATTAGACAAGTATCTATCTAAAGTAAGAATTTTTTTCTTTCAGAAAGAAGATAAGAACAAGAGGCTCACCACGGTGGTGCTGGCGACGAGATCGGCGCGGGCGATCGACGGCGTTGAAGACGGGGACGGGACGTGACAGACCGCTAAACCTAGACAAATCTCGAGGAAAATCGAGATCGGAGGTCGAGTTTCGAGAGGAGAAAGATTAACTAGTGTGGCTCAAACATTTCATCGAACACCTCATGTGCATAGGAGGTGAGCTAGAGCACCCAAATGCGCTCCCCTCGCCGGCCAGAAAAAACAGAGCACTGTGGAGTGCTCTGCTGTGGCGATGGGGTATATATAGGCAACTCATTGGTCCCGGTTCGTGGCACCAACCGGGACTAAAGGGGGGGCATTGGTCCCGGTTGGTGCCACGAACCGGTACGCATGCCCCCCTTTAGTCCCGGTTGGTGGCACCAACCGGGACCAAAGGCCTTGTGCTGCCCCGCGTCAAAAGTTTAGTCCCACCTCGCTAGTTGAGAGAGCTCGAGAGTGGTTTATAAGTGCTGCTGCGCCCACCCTCTCGAGCTCCTCTCAACTGCAGGCTTTCGGGCCTAACCGTTCTCTTTGCCTGTGGGGCCTAATGGGCCTTCTGCGGGCCTGAATCCTGGCCCATGGATGGGTTTCAAGTCGTATTCTGGCCGTGGTGGCCCAGTAGGTGGCATAATTTTTTTCCCTGTTTTTTGTTTTCTCTTTTGCTTTATTTATTTTGTTTTGTTTCTACTTACAACAAAAAACTTATTTATTTTATTCCATTTTGTTTCTAATTACTTATGTATTTTACTTTATTTATTTTATTTTTATTTATTTTACTGCTGCTATTTTTATTTATTTTTCTGCTGCTATTTTTATTTATTTTATTAAGGTTTATTTATTTTATTTACTATAGTTTATTTTATTTTATTTTATTAAGGTTTATTTATTTTATTTACTATAAAAAATGAATATAGATGCGTCTATAGAGAAAATTCAACCTAAATTCATAATAAATTTCTATGAAATTCAAAGAAATTTACTCTGAATTTAGGTCAAATTCGGGACGGGCTTATAAACCGGTGTGAGCGCCCTTCGGTTGGCGACGTGGGACTAAACTCTGACCGCAACTAGGACCAACCCTTTAGTCCCGGTTTGTGGTATGAACCGGGACTAAAGGGTGAGCCTCTGGTCCCGGTTCAAGCCACCAACCGGAACCAATGGTGGTGGGTCAGGAGCGAGGCCCATTGGTCCCGCTTTGTCCCACCAACCGGGACCAAAGGGGCCGGACGAACCGGGACCAATGCCCCCACGAGGCTCGGCAGACCCCTGGCCGCACGAACCGGGACCAATGCTCACATTAGTCCCGGTTCGTGACTGAACCGGGACTAATGTGAATATTGCCCTGTGACCAAAGCCCAGTTTTCTACTAGTGACTGTTGACCTTTTGTCAAAAACTATGAAACAAATTTTTAATTGGGTTCTCCTACTAAACAAGGTCAAAACAAGAATGTGACCATAGTGACCAATGAATACAGAAAACATTCAACTAAGATATCCCAATATCAAGCATGTAATTCTCATTTGTACAAAGCAACAGTCTCTACATTCTACACTCCCTGTTCTATAGACTTCTCTATGGTCTACTCCCTAATTCCACATCCAAGAGCGGCTGAGATTTCACGTAACAAAAACAAAATTTTGTTATTCAATACAGAGCAACAAAACAAGCACCTAAGCCATGTATATTTGAGGCAAGGTGTGACAATGGAAACCCAGGTACCTCAAGAGTTAGGTGCAACTGAAGGACCGATGATTGCTATTCTCCACTTTCCACTTGAACACAGCAAGATATATTTGCATAAAAGAGTAGACTACTCCAATACAACGTGAGCCACAAGCTGTTTTCCCAAGCAAGTGTCTGCAACTTGTGCTAGAACACTATTACAAGTAAAGCTATACTTTGATGAACTTTGAAGGAGGATGTTGGCCATATTTTCTATGGGTGCGCGCTGGCCAAGTTCGTCTGGGATTGTATTCGTTCCTGGCTGAATTATGTGACTTAGGCCCCCAATTCCTTATCTGAGCTACGTTTATTGGCCCGGCTCCTCCAGGGTGTGTCTAAGAGATTGTTTTGGGTTGGGCTTGGTGCTTTATGCTTTATGTTGGTCTTTATGGAACACTAGGAACAAATTCATCATTGAGGGTGTTTTTCCTAACAAACCTGATGATGTTCTGTTCAGAATCTCTATCTTTTTGTAGCAGTGGAAATTATTGACTAAACCTACGGATCAGGACGATATGGAGGTGTTGATCAACAATGTTCGGGCGTCTGCCAATCTGCTGTCTCCTCCTGGCGCCACGACTCCCTCGTAATGTCGTCTTGCTTTTTGTCATATAGGTGTAGGTTGTTCGCCTGCGTGCCTCCTATCTGTCTTCTGGCATGTGTGCCTTCGAAATCTGGGTTGTTTTGCCCCTGTGGTTTGGTCTTACTTTCTGTTGTCGTATTGTACGTTCGGTTGGTGGGTTTGTCTCCTACTCTGCCGTGTGGCTTTTTTTATAAAGTTAGGCGTATGCTTTTTCTCTAAAGAAAGGAGGATGTTGGCCCAGTTTGACACCTTATATTTATGCCATGTCACTAGCCCCAACAACCGTGGCAGGATACTTCAACATTATGTTGTGATCTAAATTCAAGCATAAAGATAGAGGCTAACTTCTGACAAAGTGGAGCGGAGCTCCAGCCCGTCGCTGCTAGGCTTGGGCTAGAGCGCCCAATTACTCTGCTTCCGAGAAAGGATTGCCAACTTAACGATTTTGACTTTGTGAGAAGGGCTGACTTGAAGTTTATCTCGCCATCATTACCTATCCATGCCTGTACTAGGACTAGGCGTTGTAGGCATCAAGGATTTGGATTTTGTTTTGCAAATTTTACTGTCCGCGGACGAAATAGGCGAAATTCTGTAATTTCGGATTTTTTTCAGAAAATTCCGGACGAAAAGACTGAATCAAAATTTGAAATTTTGAACGAAAAATGAGCGAAATTTGGACGAAAAACAACCGAAATTCTACCAAAAATTGAAATCCTGCAGCAAAGGAAACAAATAAGGATCTTACAGAATTGCAACTACCAATTGATTGCTTGCACGCATGATACGCTTCAGTTGCAGCAAAATCCAATCACGCTTCTCACTTGTGGTCCCGTTCCGGCCGCCAGCAGCGCACGGACGCCTCACGCAAGTCCTATGGCCGACGACCGAGCTATGGCCATACTTGCACTCGTCGCTGCACCAAGCTGCCGGACAGAGGCATATGGAACGGTCAGCTAGCGCCCTGTGGCCGAGGCCATGCGCTCAGGAGGCGGCGGTGCGAGCACATCGGGAGCGAGGAAGGCGCCGCCGCTAGAAGTGATGTGGGGAATTTGATGACGTTTAGGTTTAGGAGCCTTATTCAGGCCTTTTACATTGCGGGAAGGGCTATCCAGGCTGGGCCGGACGCTGGAATGAGCCAAAAAATCAAATAGGGCCGAAAAATTTGGCCGGCTAACATATCTACCGGGCCTTAACGTAGCAGACGAATTTTGCCGGAATTTCGTTTTTTACGGACGAAATCCAAAACTCTGGTAGGCATAAGAGAATGCAACATATACTGCTTTACTTTTGAGTCTTATCAAATATGAGATCGTTACATTACATATTCATCAAGTTTCTGGTGAAGTGTCTGTTGGGATTCGCCTACAGGATCAATCACATGAAATCACAATGAGCACACACACGAAAAACTGATAGCCGAGGGTTCGTCTCGTGCCCTTAGTTTTCCTCTTTATTTTCTGTTTTCTCTGACGATGTTACAAAAGTCTCACGGCCATGTGCATATATATGCACAGCAGCCACCGACCCAACACGGACCTAATCCTATACGTACTAGATGTCCTAATACAACTCGGACACTCACGCGTGTACTACCAGCTAGGAGTCCTCATAGTACTACCACGTATGCATCCTAGCCGGACTATTACTAGTACACGGACCAGTCAAGACTCAAACTATAGTACTCTAAACCAAATACACTAGGACACATCACACGTAAGTGCATGCACTTCTACAAGCACGTGTGACACTAATTAACTACTCAAGATTATTCCAACAGTACCTGGGTTGCAGGCCAATTTTGACAAATGTGTTGGGTACCTCTCAGAAGCGATGATCTGGACATCCAAAGAATTGCAGCTGATTTTTGTGGAGGAACAAGTTCGCTGCCATGCACTAATCCGAGGCTTTTCCCCATTTCTTACAAAGCTTACAGGCCGGACATGTGATTCAGATGTCTAGCCTCTCGCCTCTGTACAACTTTTCCTTCATCTATAGCAGCAAAGGCAGAGGTTCAGTCCTTGCACATCAAAAAACTTGAAATTTCAGCAAAAGCAATAGAACACTGTGGCTGGCTGTCTCTCCACTGCTATGGTTTCAATCCGGTTTGACCATCTGTGGTGTAGTAGTATTTTTACTGCATTAACATCACCATCAACAGCGTGCAAGAGCTTTGAGACTGCAGACATATGCCAAACTGTGAAACGAATTTCCAATAGGGCTCTCCTATTGCAAGGAGCCAAAGGAAAAACTTGAGCATATGACAAATGGAAATAGAGGGTTATTGGGTGCAACCGCCGGGAGACGGTAGCACGGTCTATCTTCAGCCTATTTGGATGGCGAGCTAATAATAGGCTAGGTGTGTAGGCATTGTAGCTTGTTTTTTATCGCCGGATGTGGCACTCTTCAATTCTATATCGCCAGATGTGGCGCTTTTCAGATTTATTTCCTTTCGACTACTGCTCAGTTTATGACCCTCTTTGGACCTTAAGACTTTGTTACATTTTTTTAATAATATGGCTGCATGCATCGATTAATGCAAAGGCCGGGGGTCATCCTCTTTTTAAAATAAAATAAATAGAGAAGTTCAAATCAGATATCGCAATATGAAACATCCAACTCCCATTTGTCTTTGATACAAAGAAGAAATGCAAGCAGGAGTCACTACAGTCCACTCTCTAATTCCAGAGCAGCCTGCTAACTAGTGCAAAATCCAAGTGGCCAAGATTTCACCTAACAAAAACTGGTTAGGTTTACGAAGATTACTACACCAAGCAATTGCATTTCTCGTGGCTCCCTTCTACACCCTGAACTTTTCTTAGTGTGACTATCTTAAGATGTTCATATGCATGGTTGTAGGTCTGTAGTCTTGAACTCATTTTTAACTATATTTTTAATTTATTTTTCATGTACATTGATTACTACTAAACCTTTCGCATCTGTGCAGCCAGAAGAAGGATAATTGAGGAGTATCTAGAAAAACAGAAGGTGAGGACGAAGCTGCGACGAGTGAGATGTTGAAGTAATTTTTCTTCTTCCAGCCTTCTTGTGGCCGAACATAAATAATACTACTCCCTCCGATCCAAATTAATTGATGCTGCTTTGATATAACTTTGTACTAAAGTTGTACTCGTCAATTAATATGGATCGAAGGGAGTAGTAGAATTTTTGTTAATTTTCTTCTGGAAATAGCAGTCGAGTGAATTATTCAATTGCATGAAACTTGTTTTGGCATGTCGCCATGTGATCTTGGAACATGTTCATGGTGCCCTGTTGTTTGCCCGACTTCTCATGTTGTATGCTAACAGTCTTCTTCCATGGTATGCTTTGTAGTCTTTCATGTACGAAACTCGCTGTTGGGAGGGGTTTTTAGCTTGTTGTACCGAATAGGTTACTGCGGGGGATTAACCCCAATAGGGGTTGAGTGAGAGGATAGGGTTCGACCCATTCCCTGCCGTGAATTGTTCCCAACAACCCAAAAATTTGTTCGTCAAGCAATGCCAGAGTTGTACAGTTCAGTACTAGTCACAATCAACAAAATGTGATCTTCATCAGTCTGGGTACAACATGATCACGCATTCAAGCTGTATCTGCTCTAGTTGACTTGATGTTTCTTTCGCCGCCATTGCCTTTCGATGCTTGTAGCAGGACTCGGCATGTTAGTGTCTACTGTTGTATCACAACAGACTTCTTTGATATACATGTTAGTGTTTCATATACCGAACTGGGTGTCCGGGAGATATTTTAGCTTGCTCCAACGAACAGTGTGCTTGGAGGGACTGACCCCAACGTGATTAAGTGCGGGGCCCAATCCCTGTGTTGATTTGGTCCCAACAACGAGGCAAGGCCTTGGTCAAGCAATTCCGGATTGTACATTTCAGTACAAGACACAATCAATAAGATGTGGTCTTCATAAGGTGAGCACATCATGACCAGGCATTCAAGCTGTATCTGATCATGCCACCAGATCAAATTAATTACTGTTCAACGGTCCATTACTATTCCTATAAAGGAGAAGGGACGACCGACTTATATTTGTGAGAAGCTGGATTATTTGAAGTTTTTCTTACCACCATTAGGTTTCGATTTCTGTAGTATAGGACTGTGCATGGGACGCATCAAGGAATGCATTGGATGTTGCTTTGTTTCTGAATCTTATAGGATCTGAGAAACCAGTAGTCCAAGCTGCCCCCTAAGCTTCTGGTGAAATCTCTAGGTTGCAGGACAATTTTAGAAAATGTGTGCCAGACATATCTGATGTGATGATCTGGACATCCGGGGCTGTCTCCTAGTCTAAGAAAGCTGGGAAAGGTTGAAGTTTAGCCTCTAATTGACAAGAGGTCCTCAAAGCTAAAGCCATGGAAATGAAAGCTGATGTCGAGTTGGTTCATTTGATTCTAACAATCTGTGGTCGCTTCCACCACCACACTCTCACCTTTTGGCAGAGCTTTGTGCCTTACATGGATTTGGTTTATGTGTGATCGTAGGACATCGTTGTTGGAGCTAACTCTCTCAGCTCCTCTTCTACCTCACGGCTGTTTCACACAACCCACACACACACGAGACAATGGAGAAGAGGATATTTGGTGAGCTGCTGATCACACAGCTAAGCCCTTGTCTTCTCTCTATTTTACTTGACTGCTAAACAAATATGCTTGTAAGTACATAAACGCACGCACTAACCAGCCGCTACTCTCGGCAACAAACTCCCACTAACCCATGCATGCACTAACGCACTACCCATGACTATCTTACTCCTGGAATCTCTCCAGCAGCCACACGACTCGGCCATACAACTGAATACTTATGCATGCTAACAAACTAATGATGACTCGGCCAGATCAGCCGGCTCAACTTGGCCATGCAGCTCGTCACGCTTCACCTGCTCACTGCTCGCCGCTTCACACGACGTTGCCGCGTCACACGGCACTACCGCACCGCATCACACGGTCGGATGGCATCTCGCTGCAGCCATGGATTTGCCGGAACAATCCTAAGCTAAACAACATGCAAGACTGAAATAAACATCAAGATACAAAATATCAAGATTAAAGCTAACATTCAACCCCCTAATCTTGATATCCATTCCTTCACACAGCTTCAAAGAAGAGCCGGCTCGTTCTCAACGCCAGGCAGCGCCTTCGCCTCCTTCTCCTTCTTCTCCGGACACTCCCAAGCAAAGTGCCCAAGTTCATGACAATTATAACACTCTACCTCACTTTTATCTTTGCGGCCTCCACCCCGTCCACCGCCACGGCCACGGCCCCGTTCTCGCGACGAGTCCTGCCCTCTCACCATGAGGAGCTGCTCTTCTTCACGTCCCGTCTCCCGCCCCTTGACGAGTTCCTCGTGCGCCTTGAGTGAACCAATGGTCTCCTCCATGGCCATCTTGTTGGTGTCGCTGAACAACGCAATCGACGAATCAACGTGGATGAACTTGTTGGAGAGCTCGGAGCAGCTTCTTCACGATGTACATCTCCTCCATCGCATCACCAAGCTCACGGATGCGCCTCACGAGCGTCGTGAACCTCGCTGCGAAATCATCCACGGACTCCGCATGGCCCATCTTGAGGCTATCAAACTCCGAGCGCAAGGACTGAATCCTCGCCTCTCGGACGCACTCGACGCCCACATGCATGGAGCGAAGCGCCGCCCACACATCGGCGGCGGTCTCCTTCTCGGCAACTCGCAGCAGCGTCGTGTCGTCGATCGACTCGGAGACGATAGTCATGGCCATCTCCTCCTTGCCCGCGTCGACCTCCTTGGAGGAGTCCTCGCGATCAACGGCAGCCCACGCGCCATTGGCGCGCAAGAGGTACTTCATCCTCATCCCCCACGCCGCGTAGTTCGTCCTCACGAGCAGCAGGAATGGGAGCTTCCCCGCCGCCGCCGTCGTCGCCGCCGTCACCGCAGCCGCCATCGCCGCCGAGTCGCTCGGCACCAATGCTCCACTCGCTGAAGAGTCACACGGCATCATCTTCGTCATCACCTAGCGCTGATATCAAATGTTGGAGCTGACTCTGTCAGCCCCTCTTCTACCTCACGGCTGTTTCACACAACCCACACACACACGAGACAATGGAGAAGAGGATATTTGGTGAGCTGCTGTATCACACAGCCAAGCCCTTTTCTTCTCTCTCTTTTACTTGACTGCTAAACAAATATGCTCTGTTCAAGTACATAAACGCACGCACTAACCAGCCGCTACTCTCGGCAACAAACTTCAACTAACCCATGCATGCACTAACGCACTATCCATGACTATCTTACTCCTCGAATCTCTCCAGCAGCCACACGACTCGGCCATACAACTGAATACTTATGCATGCTAAGACACTAATGATGACTCAGCCAGATCAGCCGGCTCAACTTGGCCATGCAGCTCGTCACGCTTCACCTGCTCACTGCTCGCCGCTTCACACGACGTTGCCGCCTCACACTAGCCATGACTTTACCGGAACAGTCCTAAGCTAAACTACATGCAAGACTGAAATAAACATGGAGATATAAAATATCAAGATTAAAGCTAACAATGGTGTGGAAAGGCTCTGCTAACACCTTGATAGTTGATACTATGGAAAAGTCCCTCTTCACGGCGTTCTCTCATAGTTTACCCGTTTTGCTTCAACCTCTATACAACTTTTCGGTCTTCTCAATTGCAAAATCAGAGCTCCTGCTTTTCCATGTCAACACAAAAACTTCAACTTGCAGCCTATATCGGCTGACAATACTAAAATATTGTGGCTTCCTATCCTATATCTCCACTACTACTTGGGGTTCGTTCTATCTACGGGAAAACATATAACTCAACAATATATGTAAGTCTTTTCACTACATTACCATCCCCATCAAAGCCTACAAGACCTTTTGTCAAACAGTGAAACGAATTTCTAGCTGGGTTGTCCTATTGAAAGGTGGCAAAAAAAAGAACTTGCTCATTTTTTTGGGAAAAGTAGGATAATCCCTGGCCTCTTCATCAAGCAATGCACACAACCATCTTTATTATATTATTTAACAAAACCAAAACATTCATCAACCCAAAGCCACCTGGGGATCTATGTCGCTACACTTACTAGTTTGATAATGTACTCTGACCACGCATAAAAACACACCATCTAATCCCGTGGCCTCACCAAGAACCGGAACAGGAGTTGCCTCTATGTCTCCACAATTACGTGGTAGGATACGCTACTCTCTGTGCCGATCTTCAAGGAGGATGAGCTACGCCGTTCAACAACGACAACCGGTCCGGTGGAAGGGAAGGACGACAGCCGACGCTGGTCGTCACCCAGGACGTGCTACCTGGTTGATTCTTCTAGTAGTCATATGCTTGTCTTAAACATTAAGCCATGCATGTGCAAATATGAACCAATTTGAATGGTGAAACTGCGAATGACTCATTAAATCAGTTATAGTTTGTTTGATGGTACGTGCTACTCGGATAACCGTACTAATTCTAGAGATAATACGTGTAACAAACCACGACTTCTGGGAGGGGCGCATTTATTAGATAAAACGCTGACGCGGGCTCTGCTCGCTCATCCGGTGATTCATGTTAACTCGACGGATCGCACGGCCCCACAACGACGAAGCACACCAACCGGACTAGCAGACCCTCAGCATGCTCAGCGTGCGCATGCTCCAAAATCTGCCGTCGTCATCTTCTGCCATCCCAACTTGAGGAGAGATCAACACATTGACCTTGCCAGGCCCAACTGTCATCGATGCCACCATGATGGCAGACAGCACCATCACACTGTGCGCATTTATCAACATACGTCCAACATCGAGACCCTGCTACGATATGCCGGTTAGACCAGCCGCTGCCGATGCAGTAAATTCCACATTACACCACCTCCTGATCCAGCTCGCTGTCAACACAATCCCAACGGTGTCGAAGAGCCAACCTTCTCCCATGGCGGCGCCTTCTAGAAGGGAACGACGTTGAAGGTGCCTTTGCCGCCCACTGGAGTTAGGGTTTTCACCCGAAAGACAAATGGCGTGGTGTAGGTAGAAGCAGATCTAATGAACGTCTCCATGGAGAAAAGACGGTGCCCACGGGCGTCGCTGCCATTGTGGCCCACACTAGTGCAGAACAGGCCTTTATCACTGGTTCGTAAGGGCCTTTAGTGCCGGTTCTGCAACCGGCACTATGGAGTGGAGACTAAAGGCCCCCCTCCTTTAGTACCGGTTCGGCACGAACCGGCGCTAAAGTGCCACCACGTGGCACGAGCCAGGCCTGGGTGCTGGTAGACCATTAGTACCGGTTGGTAGCACCAACCAGTACTAAATGTTTGGGGGGGTTTTGGTTTTAATTTTCATTTTTCCATTAATTTTGTGTTTTCCATTTAATTCCTTTTTGTTTGCTGGTATTTTACGATACTACATATTGTACACGTTATGCATATATATAAATAGATTTTCTCGTAGAACTGATCATATATATATAATCGAATGTCTCACAACCACTATTAATTATTCACACATACATATGTATATATATACAATTTCTCCTACACGATGCCTTGGTGCCTTCGGAGCACGATGACAAGTGGTTCATGGGGGCGGTAGCGGGTAATAGTATTCTCCTTTGGGATCTATGACCTGGTCGAGCAAAAATCCCGCTATTTCCTCTTGATGTGCTCGTATGCGCTCCTCTGATAGGAGCTTGTCCCGCGCGTCTTTGAACTGTTAAGAAGGAGATCAATATGCATGTGTATTAGTTGTGTGACCAGATATCGACAATCGTGTAAGATTTGTGAATAGTGTTCTGGCAAACGTACCCAGTCCTGTCTATCAGATGTGCTCCTTTCGGATGCCATCATGCGAATGTTCTCGCAAACGTAGTATGCACACACTTCAGTCCCCGGCGCCTACTTCAGGGCCTTTACGACAATAGAATTTAATCAGATAATAATTAATCAAGCATGTTAATTAACTAATAGTATTGAAACAAAAATTAAATTGATGGTAGCTAGCTAGCTAGTACTACTTAATTACTTACCTTGGGTCGATACCAACATAGCTTTTGTCGCCATTTTCCTGGAGTCACCTTGATGTACTTTGCCCAAGCCCTACCCGCCGGCAAAGAAAATTAATAAAGGAGTTATTAAAAATAGTTCATATCAGGAAATGACGAACTAAATAGGCCGAGATATAGTTAATAATGATTGAAATAACCTGTCGACTATCCCCTTCACGATGCTGTAGTCACTATTTTTTCTAAGTAGTGAGTCCAGTACTTCAACTTTTCATTCGTCAACTTTAATGTCTAACAAGATCCAGTGAAAGCTGCATGCGCATACGTTTGCATGTATAAATTAAGCGGGCATGTGCATAACACTAATCAACTATAACCCTAAACCCTATACACTTATTAACATGTAGCTAGTAAGCAAAAACAGAATTTGTAGTACAAGACAGTGTGACTCACTCGAAGTTGTAAGGAAGTAGTATATCTTCATTGCTATTGAGGCGCTTCAAGAACTCTACCATGTTTTTCTCTACATCTTGTCTACACCATTCTAATTTCCATGTGTATTCATTAATGGTATTTGGGTTAATGAACCCAATGCCATAGCGTCCAGCTTTTTTCATTTCATACATCTTCATCCTGCATAATACCACAGAAAAGAATATATAGTGAGGATATATAATTACAGGTAATTAATGATCAATCAATGAGCACTAGAGCTAGCTTGAGACTTAAATTACAGAAAGAAATCACTTACAGACAATAGCAACTGACGAGAGATTTGTCGAGTGCATCTTAATTGAATAACTGAAATAGTTCTGAATACTCAACGGCCAGAGCTTTCTTATGGAAGTAATGATCTTCCTCGTCTTGCACCATGAGGGACTCTCGATTGGAAATCTTGGTAATTTTCATGTACCAATCATGCAATTCATACATTCTCGTTGGGAGGTTCTTGACCTTCTCGGGCTCGACCAAAGGTTTGCCGCGGACATATTTTCGTTTTATTTCCTCCTCTCTAAGCGGAGGCATGGGCTCGATATCGAGGAGTTGTCCAACAATGATCTTGAGCATTTCAGCCTGCATTATGTGCTCCTCGGTTATTACCACATCGCCTAGCTCGGGAACGTAAACGATTTGCCCACAATAATATTGGGCGCGCGTACTCTCATGTGTTGTTGGCACAACAAGCGGGGGGGGGGGGTCGATTGCGCCGCCTGTTCTCCCAGCTGGGGAACGGTTTTCCCGCATTTTTTGACAGCTGCTTGTTGGCTCGAGCTCGAGCTCGCTTCTTTCTGTAGTCGTGCTTGATGTGCCTTCCTGATTTGGCGCTCATAGTCTGAGTCAACAGGCTTGGGAGCTGGTGGTCTAGCCATACGAATGAAGTGGTCAATCTTTTCCTCATGCACTTTCTCCCTCGGCGGCGTTGCCGGTTTCAGTCGAAAATGAGCGTCCACTTCGGCCCACACTATTGCATCGTTTTGCTCCTCGGTCATGTCGTAAGGCCTCTGAGGAAGAGGAGCGAGGCTGCTTGGACCATATTTATATCGCTTGTCTCCGCCTGTACTTTCTGTACTACCTCGACTCGTACCGCTACGCACCATAGCTGCAGCGTGTCTCTTCTGCGATTGCTTAGGCAGCGGAGACAGCTGACGTGGCTTAGTTGGAGCAGGAGGAGTGGCCTGACGCTGTGCCGGACTTGAAGCTGGAGGTGTGGCCTGACACGGTGTCGGACTTGAAGCAGGAGGTGTGGCCTGACGCTGTGCCGGACTTGAAGCAGGAGGTGTGGCCTGACACGGTGTCAGACTTGAAACAGGAGGAGTTGGCTAACGCTATGCCGGACATGAAGCAGGAGTCTGCTCACGCGTTCGTGTACTTGGAGGAGCGGGAGTCTGCTGCCACGGTGGCGGACTTTGAGGAGGAGTCGGCAGACGCCGTGTCAGTGGACTTCGAAAGATGATGCAATCCTTTTTCCATTCGATGATACGATGTCTGGCCTCTCCCAGTGTTTGCTCGTCGTCACCTCCAGGGATGTCAAGCTCTCGCCCCGAATATGGGCCCACCACCTCATCAACCAAGACACGAGCATAGCCCGCTGGAATCGGGGCGCAATGGAAGGTTGCTTCGGGGGTAATTGTAAAAGCAACGACGTTCGCCACCTTCATGGATATGTTCTTCATTTTGAAGTGTAGCTCACAGTTAGTGTTCTCTATGATTTCATCCACAGGGTATGTATCCAGCAGTGCGTCGCCCGGGGCGGAACCAACGCTGCTTCTCGGCATGGATGGGACGGTGCTATCCAATGCTGGATGATCATCCGCTTGCTGCTGCCGCTGCTGAGACCCCCTTTCCTGGCTAAGTGAGTCGATCTGTTGCTGCTGCTGCTGCTGCTGGAATTTGAGTGCCAAGTCCGCGTGCCTTGCTTCTAGGCCTTGAAGGCATTCCGCATCCTGCTTCCTCTGCTCCTCCTCCAGCTTCCTCTTCTTCTCCTCCTCCATCTTCTTTCTTGCACGGGTCCTGTAGTCGTCGTTCCATTCCGAAAAGCCCTCATACCAGGGAATAACGCCCTTGCCTCGTGTTCTTCCCGGGTGTTCAGGATTTCCCAGGGCGCGCGTAAGCTCGTCGTTCTCTCTGTTGGGCGTGAACACCCCCTTTCGAGCATCTTCTATTGCGTCAAGTAACTTTTGTTCTGCTCCTTTTAGACTTGCCTTCTTCGAAACCAGGCCTGTCTTCGGGTCCAACGCCCCCCCATGCGCATAGAACCAAGTTCTGCACCTGGGGGGCCAGCTCCTAGTAACCGGAGTGACCCCTGCATCCTCCATCTCTTGCTCAGACTTATCCCAGTTAGGCATTGCTACGGCGTAGCCACCTGGACCCAGCCTATGGAACTGCGTCTTTTTTACGGCATTGGCCTTGTTTTTTCTTGACCGTTCCTTAAATTTCACGAAAGCGGGCCAGTGTTCACTTTGCTTCTCCAGTGTTCCCTTGAATTCTGGAGTCTTCCTTTCTGCAGCGAGGTAGTTGGCCCATACAGTTTTCTTGTGGGTGTTGAATGCAATTGCCATCTTCTTAAGAGCAGCGTCCTTGACTTTCTGCACATCTGCATCAGTGAAATAATCTGAAATGTTCCATCAGAGATTCCCAAAGCTTTTGTTTTGCTCTATCGTTGACCCAAGTAACATCTGGGCGTTTAGTTTTTGGCTCTTTCCATTCTTGAATGGAGATCGGGAGTTGGTCCTTCACAAGAACTCCGTACCGACAAACGAACTTGCTCGCAATGTTCTTAGGCGTGAGGGGTTCACCACTAGCTTTGATGGAATCGATGTTGTACTTTACACCCTCCTTCAACTTTTTGCTCGGGCCGGGCTTTGTCCTGCTGTCTGTAGAAGCAGATTTGCTTGATCCGGAGGGCTGAAAGAAGAAAGATCGATTCGTTAATATATCTTCAAATAAAAAAACATGTGATGATCACTAGATGCCTGCTTATATAAATATACCTCGCCGGTAGTCTTTGTTATTTCAAGATCAACATTGTATTCGTCATCATAATCATTGTCTGCGTCATCATAACCATAATCATAGTTCATGACTTCATCAGCTCAGTCGTCGAGATCGAATATCTTATCATCACCCTCCCCGGTATTGTTCAGATATTGGGAGCCGTCATTTGCTTCATTTAGATCATCTGGCCTGCTAGGGCCGCGTATGATCTCGAACAGGGCCTCTTCTCCCTCTCTGTCGTTATTGTCCGCCATAGCTTTTATTTAACTAATACAGAAGAAATAAAAAACAATTTAGTATTCAAATTACAATGCATGGATGCAATCAATAAGGAAAAACTGAATCATATAGTACATAATATGCATCGTCTCGAATAATATATAATCTCGAATACATCGTCTCGAATAATATATAATCTCGAATACATCATCTCAAATAATATATAATCTCGAATACATCACTGGCTAGGTAGCTAATAAAGATCAAATACTATAGAAGAATCTAGGCCACTCGCGGTTCCTAGGGCGCGGGCGGTGGACACCCAAAGACAAGGAAACATCAAAGGATCATATCTCCGGTCATCTGCCCAAAGAACCTGCTAGGTATTGGAGAACCTGACGTCCATAGCAGCCATGTAGCGATGGACGTGCTCGTCCTCCTCCCTGACACGACGACGCACCACCTCCGGCGGGGCCGGCTCCCTCTGCACCGAATGTGGCCCACGCGAACGCCACCAAAGGAGATCAGGGTCGACGACGGGACCCGAGGCCGGGTTCCTCACCAAGCATCGCGCCCCTCCAGGTAGCACCTCCTAGTGCCAGCCCGGCGGAGCCCTATCCCGGACATGGGTCCTCTGAAGCAAGACGTCGTCGCGAACGGGTCGACGGCGAGGATGCGGGCCGGGCATCGTCGACAATAAATACTATATGCCGCAAAAGTAAAGTAACATTTTTTAAATGATTGGATTGTGATTTCTTATATGCAAATTCTAAATTTTATAACTAAAAATATAATAAACTAAAAAAACATCGACCATATCTAAAACTAAGATTTCTAACATTTCTATAACTAAAATTGTATAACTAATTTTTCTTTAACATCTCTATATAACAAACATTTCTATAACATTAATACAGAAAAAACTAACATTTCTATATATAACTAACATTTCTATATAACTAACATTTCTATAACATTAATACAGAAAAACTGAAAAAACTAAAAACTAGTAACTAATAACAGAAAAACTAAAAACTAAAAACAGAAAAACTAAAAACTAAAAACAGAACAAAAATTGTGTATGTGTGTGTGTATGGTGTGTGTGTGTGTATGTGTGTGTATGTGTTGTGTGTGCAGGCGACGGCGACGGCGAGCCAAGGCGACGGCGCCGACGGCGCGCGCGGCGGCTTCGATTGGAGGGAGAGGAGAGGGGGGACAGAGGCTCACAGCGCGGGCGAGGTCGAGGCAACGGCGACGGGGACGCGGGCCGGTGCGGGGACGGGGACGCGGGCCGGTGCGGGGATGGGGATGGGCCGGCGACGCGGAGGGCACGACAAGGACGGGGGCGACGTGGAGTCGACGGGGATGGCGCGACGGCGGCGGCGATGGCGCGGGACGGGGCGGCGGCGATGAAGCAGAGAGAAGTGGGAGGAAACTGATGAAATTTTCGTAAGTGTTTCTTATATAGGATGGTCCTTTAGTACCGGTTGGAGCCACCAACCGGTACTAAAGGTCGATTTTGGCCAGGCCAAGCGGCGGGAAGCGCCCACCTTTAGTACCGGGTGGTGGCACCAACCGGTACTAAAGGCCCACCCTTTAGTACCGGTTGGTGCCACCACCCGGTACTAAAGGGTGTGCGCTGCCAGGCGAGGGGCGCAGAAGTTTATATAGTCCCACCTTGCTAGTTGAGGAGCGCCAGGACCAGTTTATAAGCCCCGACGCGGGCACTGCATTGAGCTCCTCTCAATAGCAGGCCTTCTGGGCCTACCTCTCCTACTCTGCCTGTGGGCCTACTGGGCTTGCGGGCCTGCATCCTGGCCCAACTACAGGTTGGGTTTCTAGTCGTATGCAGGCCGCTTTGGCCCAGTAGGTGGGCTTTTTTATTTTCTTATTTTTTTTGCTTTATTTATTTTTGGTTTATTTATTTTTGAGTTGTTTTTTTGCAATATTTAGAGTTTCTTTGGGAATATTTTTGCTTTAGGTACAAAAAATTACAAACTTTCTGTTAGTGCCGGTAGTTTACAAATTTGAATAGTTTACATTTTGAATTATTTGAAATTTGTGTGAATCACTAGTTTGTGAATAACTTAACTTTGAAAATAGATTTTCAGTGATTCTTTTTTCTTATGTTTAATATTAGTGTGTTTTGTCATTATATTCAATTTGGTAATGCTTAGGTTATTTAAAAAATGAAACCCTTTGTAACGGATGAGTTTTCGTCCGGAACCCTGATACTTCGAAAGAGATTGTCCATTTTATACACGAAGTGCATCTAGTTTTTGCGGTAACCCTGTCTACTTTTTTGCACATGCTATGTGGGTGAAATTATGATACCATGCCAACTTTCAACCTTTTCTGAGTTCATTTGAAATGCTTTTCAATTTCAGGGTCATTTAGGTGAAAAAATCAGTAAATGCATGAAAGAATTTGTTTGCACATAAAATTTCTTCGCGTTTCAAATGCCAAAACACATAACTACCCTAACTATTACAGAGATTCCCTCCTGGGTGTGAAACACAGAAGAAAGTGATGATAGTGAAGCCGATCACATCCCAGATCTTTGGGTGTGAAACTTTTTCTTCGCGTATGTCCCTTTACGCCGTAGCCATGGAAAATCTTCATCATTTAACTGGATGCTCGGGCCAATATTCACTGTGAATGGAGCAATTTCATCAAACTTTTCATAATCTTCTGACAATCTTGTCATCCACTCCCACGATGTTTCTCTTCCCAGAAAGAACTATGTGGCGCTTTGGCTCATCCTATGATGCATTCGCTTCCTTATCTTTTTTCTTTTTCTCGGCTTGGTAGACATATCCTTCACATAGAAAACCTATGCCACATCATTAGCTAGGACGAATGGTTCGTCTGCATACGCAAGATTGTTGAGATCCACTGTTGTCATTCCATACTGCGTGTCTTCCGTTACCCCATATCGTGTCATATTGACCCATTTGCACCGAAACAAAGGGACCTTCAAATCACGTCCATAGTCAAGTTACCATATTTCCTCTATGTAACCATAATATGTTTCCTTTCCCGTCTTGGTTGTTGCATCAAAGCGGACACCACTGTTTTGGTTGGTGCTCTTCTTATCTTGGGCGATCGTGTAAAATGTATTACCATTTATCTCGTACCCTTTGAAAGTCATTATATTCGAAGATGGTAACTGGGACAGCGAGTACAGGTCATCTTCAATAGAGGCGTCATGCATGGTACGTGTCTGCAACCAGCCGGCGAAACTCCTGGTTTGTTCACGTGTAATCCAGTCATCAGACCGCTCCGGGTGTATGGAGCGTAGAAAATTCTTGTGTTCGTCCATATACGGAGCCACCAAGGCGAAATTCTGTATAACTGTGTAGTGTGCTTCAGTGAGAGAATGTCCGTCCATACATATTTTTTGATTCCCTCCTAGCGTGCCTTTTCCATCCAGTCTGCCCTTATGCCGCGATTCAGGAACACCAATCGGCTTAAGGTCAGGAATAAGGTCAATACAAAACTCAATGACCTCCTCATTTTCATGGCCCTTAGAGATGCTTCCTTCTGGCCTAGCACGGTTATGAACGTATTTATTTAAGACTCCCATTAACCTCTCAAATGGGAACATATTGTGTAGAAATACAGGACCCAAAACGCTAATCTATTCGCATAGGTGAACTAGGATGTGCGTCATGATGTTGAAGAAGGATGGTGGGAACACCAACTCGAAACTGACAAGACATTGCACCAAATCATTCTCTAATCTTGGTATGATTTCTGGATCGATTACCTTCTGAGAGATTGCATTGAGGAATGCACATAGCTTCACAATGGCTTATCGAACGTTATCCGGTAGAAGCCCCCTCAATGCAACCGGAAGCAGTTGCGTCATAATCACGTGGCAGTCATGAGACTTTAGGTTCTGGAACTTTTTCTCTGCCATGTTTATTATTCCCTTTATATTCGACGAGAAGCCAGACAGTACCTTAATACTGAGCAGGCATTCAAAGAAGATTTCCTTCTCCTCTTTGGTAAGAGCGTAGTTGGCATGCCCCTCATGTATGCCGTCTTTTCCATGCATACATTGCTGGTGCTCCCGTGCCTCAGGTGTATCTTTTGTCTTCCCATACACGCCCGAGAAGCCAAGCAGGGTCACACAAAGAGTCTTCGTCACGTGCATCACGTCGATTGCGGAGTGGACCTCTAGGTCTTTCCAATAGGGCAGGTCCTAGAATATAGATTTCTTCTTCCACATGGGTGCGCGTCAGTTAGCGTCCTTTGGAACAGGTTGTCCGCCAGGACCCTTTCCAAAGATTACCTTGAAATCCTTGACCATATCATGTACATCAGCACCAGTACGGTGCCGAGGCTTCGTCCCGTGATCCGCCTCACCTTTGAAATGCTTGCCTTTCTTTCTTACGGGATGTCTGCTCGGAAGAAATCGACGATGTCCCAGGTACACATTCTTCCTACAATTCTCCAAATATATACTGTCGGTATCATCCAAATAGTGCGTGCATCCGCGGTATCCCTTATTTGTCTGTCCTAAAAGGTTACTAAGAGCAGGCCAATCATTGATGGTCACGAACAGCAACGCCTTTAGGTCAAATTCTTCCCCCATGTGCTCATCCCACGCATGTACACCTGTTCCATTCCACAGTTGTAAGAGTTCTTCAACTAATGGCCTTAGGTACACATCAATGTTGTTGCCAGGTTGCTTAGGGCCTTGGATGAGCACTGGCATCATAATGAACTTCCGCTTCATGCACAACCAAGGAGGAAGGTTATACAAACATAGAGTCACAGGCCAGGTGCTATGGTTGCTACTCTGCTCCCCAAATGGATTAATGCCATCTGCGCTTAGACCAAACCATACGTTCCTTGCGTCATCTGCAAACTCCTTCCCGTACTTTCTCTCAATTTTTCTCCACTGCGATCCGTCAGCGGGTACTCTCAACTTTCCGTCTTTCTTACGGTCTTCTCTGTGCCATCGCATCGCCTTGGCATGCTCTTTGTTTTGGAACAAACGTTTCAACCGTGGTATTATAGGAGCATACCACATCACCTTGGCAGGAATCTTCTTCCTGGGGCGCTCGCCCTCGACATCACCAGGGTCATCGCGCCTGATCTTATAGCGCAATGCACCGCATACCGGGCAAGCGTTCAAATCCTCGTACTCACCGCGGTAGAGGATGCAGTTATTAGGGCATGCATGTATCTTCTGCACCTCTAACCCTAGAGGGCAGACAACCTTCTTTGCTTCATACGTACTCTCGGGCAATTCGTTGTCCTTTGGAAGCATATTCTTTATCATTACCAGCAACTTTCCAAATCCCTTGTCAGATACACCATTCTCTGCCTTCCATTGCAGCAATTCCAGTGTGGTGCCCAACTTTTTCTTGTCAGCTTCGTAATTCGGGTACAAAAATTTCTTGTGATCCTCTAACATGCGCTGCAACTTCTTCTTCTCCAAATCACTTGCGCAGTTTCTCTTTGCATCGGCAATGGCCCGACCTAGATCATCAGCGGGCTCATCTGATGCCTCTTCTTCAGCTTCTTCCCGCATTGCCAGCTCAGCTTCTTCCCCCATTATTGTATCATCGTATTCAGGGAACCCATGGCCAGGATAGCTGTCGTCGTCCTATTCTTCTTCATTGTCTTCCATCATAACCCCTCTTTCTCCGTGCTTGGTCCAAACATTATAGTGGGGCATGAAACCGGACTTAAACATGTGCACGTGAATCGTTCTTGACGTAGAGTAATTGTGATCATTCTTACAGACTAAACATGGACAAGGCATAAAACCATCCGCCCGCTTGTTTGCCTCAGCCGCAAGCAGAAAAGTTTGCACGCCATTAATGAACTCGGGAGAGCATCGGTCATCGTACATCCATTGTCGGCTCATCTTCATTTACACAACACCGAATAGACCAAATTAATACAAGTTCATACATAAAGTTCATACATAAAGTTCATACAAGACTTAAATGCAACAAACAAATAACTCTCTAACTAAAGAATTTAAATGCAACAACAAATGTGATCAAGATCGCAACTAAGGTAACAATTGATCCAACAGCATAATGATACCAAGCCTCACTGGCATATTTTCTAATCTTTCGAATCTTCAAGCGCATTTTCTCCATCTTGATCTTGTGATCATCGACGACATCGGCAACATGCAACTCCAATTCCATCCTCTCCCCCTCAATTCTTTTCAATTTTTCTTTCAAATACTCGTTTTCTCTTTCAACTAAATTTAACCTCTCGACAATAGGGTCGGTTGGAATTTCCGGTTCACAAACCTCCTAGACAAAAATATCTATGTCAACTTGATGGGCATAATTTGTCATAAACACGAAATGCAACAACTAGTTTTATAAGAGAATATACCACATCCGAATTATAACAAGGACGAGGGCCGACGGGCACGGATATCAAAACCATGGCACTATGTATAACAAACAACGTACGGGTAAGATAATTATACGAGTAACTATATATCCAAATCACACAAACATCAATTTGGTAATGTAAAACAGTCATGAACAAGAGGCTCACCACAAGGTGGTGCCGACGACGGAAGGGTGCGGGCGATCGACTGTGGTTACGACGGAGATTTAGAAGGCACTAAGTAAACCACACCTACATATGCAAACTAAGTGTTAGTTTTGACCACAAATTGCATATAAATCAAATACTAGCACACATATTTTCTACCAAATTACTAAACTCATAAATTAATCACTATACAAAGCATTGCAAGAGCTAATCTAGCAATGAGAAATGAAAGGACAAAGTTGCTAACCTCTGTGATCATTTGAATGGATGGGGGCCTTCAAATCTTGACAAATTTTGGGCAAAATGTGTGAGGAGCTTGAGAGGAAGAGGGGAAGAACGGAGAGGAGAGGGGAAAGGGGAAGAACAGAGCGAGCTCGGGTGGACGAAGGGCTTATGTAGGACGACCTTTAGCACCGGTTCGTGCCATGAACCGGTACTAAAGGTGCTAGAGGGGCCCCGGACTGACAACATCCTGCCACCACTCACATTAGTACCGGTCCGTGGCACGAACCGGTGCTAAAGTTCGGCCACGAACTGGTACTAATGACAGCGGCTGGCTAGCCGTTGGAACCGGCACTAATGCACACATTAGTGCCGGCTCAAAAGCAAACCTGCACTAATGTGCTTGACATTTGACCCTTTTTCTACTAGTGCCACCAGTGCCGGCTGAATCCCCACCTCTAGCTCTAACGGTATCGAGGACCGTCAAGTATCGTGCCTCAAATTTGTACGGAGGAGCACACCGCCGCCTCCTGGCACATCATCCCTGATGGAGGGGACACCGCCCGCCGCCGTGACAGAAACTGCCGCTCCGAGGCCCTTGCGCCGTAGATCTCACTCCAGCTGAGTCCATCATCACCACATTGTCGCCCAAGCAACGTCACGGCCTTGGAGGAGCAGTCGTCGGAGGAAGATCTCACGTTGCCGTGTACAGCCCCTCCAGGCAACCACGCCACGGCCGCAGGACCCGAGATCCCTGTCGTCCCCTTCAATGGTGGCGCATGGGCTTTCTTGGCGGCCACCTCTAGGGATGACGGAGGGAGAGGAAAGGATGGAGGAGGTGGCAACAGCTAGGGTTAGCGCCTTGGTCGCCCCTGAGGCGAGGCGAGGAGCAGCTCGTTGAGTCATACCTATGTGTGACGGGTTAAAACTTGACCATATGACCAATGGGAATAGAAAGTTCAAATAGGACATCTCATTGTCGAGCATGCAATTCTCATTTGTTTCTAATACAAATCACAAATACATAGCAATGAAATTCATGAAAGGAGCCTCAAATCCGTTCACTATAGGTAGGCTGCACAAATGGCTCGCTCACGTGAGGTGTAGTACACAATATATAGGGTTGGAACACACATTTATCTTGGCCATGGTATGGACTATCGGCTTCCTTTTGAAGTTTCGATGTTGAATTCGGGCGTCTTCCTAGAGGTAGACGCTTGGCCCAACGCTGTTGAGAAATCATTTTCAAAGATCATAGCATCTTGCTCTTCCTATGCAACTGGTGAACTATTTCATGTAGAAGTAGCTAGAACTGTGAGTCCTCCCAAACTATTTCTACGAGGCAAAGGTCTCGTCCACCGTTTGGGTTTTAAGCTAACTGATGCTTAGTGTCACCCTATTGCCCTTAATATATCATCCTCATTTTTTTAGAAAAGGAGGATTACCCCGGCCTCTGCATCTAGACGATGCATGCAGCCATTTTATTAATTATTCACAAAGACCTTACAAAGTAGTACATTAAGTAGTCTGAAGCCACCATCTTAGCAACAACTATCGCTACTCCTATCCACCTGATGAAGGGGTGCCAATAGTCCAAGCCTAATACCAAACAGACATCGCACAAATGCCTAACATCTAAAGACAGAGGCCCCAACCAAGCCACATATTGGGTTTGGGACACAAACTGGTCCGACGCACTATCTGTGTCGTCGCCGCCATCTTCCACCAATCCACCTTTAGAGCAGAAACTAATGCGCCGACCTTGCCATGCCTCTCTGCCATCAATGCCACCATGACGCTAGACATCATCCTCCTCCTGCACAAGTCCATCTCCTCGCATCGGACTCCGAATATCCACAGCGCCACGCCGACGAGATCCGTCGCCATCAATGTGTAAGAAGCCGTCCTCTATTCCCTGAGCCCACGTGTACCTCCATGAATGACGCCCCCAAGGGGGAAACGACACCAGAGCATCGCAGTCATCCGATCAACTGATCTAGGGTTTCCCCCGACACTACAAGAAATATGTCAACTAGTGACCTTCTGTCAGTGACCCTCGAAGAATTGGTCATAGATCTATGACCATTTCAGACTAATTGGTCAAAATCTGTTCGGGGGGCTCCAAACCCTAAACTATAACGACCATTTTCGTCAGAAAGGTCGTAATTTCCTTACACGAAATGGTCATAAAGCAGATAGCACTGGTCTGCTGCCTTATTTCTAGCTGATCACGACCAATATAGATGGTCATAACCTTGTAAATTGTGGTGGGTTGCTATGACTAGGCGCCACCTCATCAGTTTTGCCTATGTATCATGTCCATGTGGCAATTTTTGCCCCAGGTTGTGAAGCAACCTATATTTCTGTCAATCCCAAAATTCCCAAAAAAATCTCATAAATTCTTTGGGTCATATCTTCGTCAAATATGTAAAAAAACCTTCCTTGCCTAGTTCAAAAATAATTCAACAATATTCATTTTCCTCTTCTGTTTAGAACAACAGTTTGTGAAGAAGTACCACTTTGGCATGTCCAAATAGTATCCATTTTCTACGGTGCTTTCCTATGCCCAAATAACCATCCTCCACCAAATGCCACCTCAATCTATTCATTATTTTGAGCACAGCTTCAACATTCGTATTTATGTCCAGTGTGGTACTTTGCAAAGCAAGTACCACCTAGGCTCCTCCTTTTGAGCTGAAAATTTGTGAAGACGGTCTTCTTAGTAACTGATCATCCTCAGCCAAAAGTCACGCCCATTTGTCATGTACATTTCCTGTACCGCTAATCAAACACTTGGCTGCTAATTCATGTTTGAGCATCGATCGGTCTCCTCGTGAGAATCTTATGTTGTAATTTTCTTCCTAGCACCTACCTGGGGAGTGCCCAACCCACTAGACATGCCTAGGCTGCCCAGAACACATGGCAACGCCAAGGTCACGCGGTGACCACGCGGCGGGCATGTGAGTTTATGCGCTCTAGAGTTGGGGGCCTCGGCCACCGCCCAAACCTCAACGTATCACCATCAAACCATGTATTTATGATTAAATAGGTAGTTATGTAACTAGAAATGATTTTTGGAAAAAATAAATAGCAAACTATGAGGCACCTGCAGTTCAAATTTGACCCGCTTCTAACTAAATCGGCGGAAATTTGTCTTTTTCATGAGAGGTGGATCAGAAATTTTTACACCCAACCATTTTGTCAATTGTGCATTAAATATGTCCTAGTATTTTAGAAAATTGATTTGGTCCAATTTTGCAACAATTATTTGGGAGGTCCTTCACAAAAAAACCTCCTTTTGAGCACTCAAATAATGGAAAATGTTTTTTCGTCCAAAGAAAATGAAAACTTCCTTAGGCAACATTGTTTGCCATTCCAATATGCACCCTTGTGCAAAATATGAGATCATTTGAACAAACTATGCCATGAATGTGGCCATAAGATTGATCATTTGGCTTGAAAGCCATTGATCTCGACACGTGATAGCTCGTTTCTGAGTACACTTTTTTAAAATAATTGCCGTATTACAAGTTTGTTATTTTTCCTGAGAACTTGGCCACATATAATGACACAATGCGAAGGTTTCCCAATTTTTTGATTTTTTTTTGAATTTTTTATGCTCGTTTCAAAATGCGGTAAAAACGACGGGAATGACCGTTCCTAGCTAGTGGTTGAATCTTGGAATTTTTTTAGTGTTTCTCTGATTAAATAGATACTGATGTACCTAGAAATGATTTTTGGAAAAAATAAAGAGCAAACAACAATGCAGCTACAGTTCAAATTTGACCCGCTTCTAGCTGAATCGGCAGAAATTTGTCTTTTTCACGAGAGGTGGATCAAAACTTTTTACACCCAACCGTTTTGTCAATTGTGCATTAAATATGTCCTAGTATTTTAGAAAATTGATTTGGTCCAATTTTGCAACAATTACTTGGGAGGTCCTTCACAAAAAAACCTCCTTTTGGGCACTCGAAAAATGGAAAATGGTTTTTTCTTCCAAAGAAAATGAAAACTTCCTTAGGCAACATTGTTTGCCATTCCTATATGCACCCTTGTGCACAATATGAGATCATTTGAACAAACTATGCCATGAATGTGGCCATAAGATTGATCATTTGGCTTGAAAGCCATTGATCTCCACACGTGATAACTCGTTTCTGAGAACACTTTTTTAAAACAATTGTCGTATTACAAGTTTGTTATGTTTCCTGAGAACTTGGCCACATATAATGACACAATGCGAAGGTTTCCCAATTTTTTTGAATTTTTTATGCCCGTTTTAAAATGCGGTCAAAACGGCGGGAATGACCGTTCCTAGCTAGTGGTTGAATCTTAGATTTTTTTGGTGTTTCTCTGATTAAATAGATACTTATGTACCTAGAAATGATTTTTGGAAAAAATAAAGAGCAAACTACAAGGCAACTACAGTTCAAATTTGACCCGCTTCCAACTGAATCGGCGGAAATTTGTCTTTTTCACGAGAGGTGGATCAAAACTTTTTACACCCAACCATTTTGTCAATTGTGCATTAAATATGTCCTAGTATTTTAGAAAATTGATTTGGTCCAATTTTGCAACAATTATTTGGGAGGTCCTTCACAAAAGAGCCTCCTTTTGGGCACTCGAAAAATGGAAAATGGTTTTTTCGTCAACATTGTTTGCCATTCCAATATGCACCATTGTGTACAATATGAGATCATTTTAACAAACTATGCCATGAATGTGGCCATAAGATTGATCATTTGGCTTGAAAGCCATTGATCTCCACACGTGATAGCTCGTTTCTGATAACACTTTTTTAAAATAATTGCCGTATTACAAGTTTGTTATTTTTCCTAGGAATTTGGCCAAATATAATGAGACAATGCGAAGGTTTCCCAAGTTTTCGATTTTTTTTGAATTTTTTATGCCCGTTTCAAAATGCGGTCAAAACGACGGGAATGATCGTTCCTAGCTAGTGGTTGAATCTTGGATTTTTTTGTGGTGTTTCTTTGATTAAATAGATACTTATGTACCTAGCAATGATTTTTGGAAAAAATAAAGAGCAAACTACAAGGCAGCTACAGTTCAAATTTGACCCGCTTCCAGCTGAATCGGCAGAAATTTGTCTTTTTCATGAGAGGTGGATGAAAACTTTTTACACCCAACCATTTGGTCAATTGTGCATTAAATATGGCCTAGTATTTTAGAAAAATGATTTGGTCCAATTTTGCAACAATTATTTGGTAGGTTCTTCATAAAAAAACCTCCTTTTGGGCACTCGAAAAAATGGAAAATGGGCACTTGAAAAACCTCCTCAATTATTGACGAGAGGTGGATAGACAGCTATTGAGACACAAGCATTTGGTCAATTGTACCTAAAATATGATCTAATATTATTGAAAAATAGAGTGGTGCCATTCTGCAACAAATATTGGTAGATGCTTCAAAAAAATATATACCATTTTCGACACTCCAAAGGTAGAAAATGTTTTTTTGCAAATAAAACTCATTTTTGAGATCAATTTTTAAAGATATTTGTATTATTCCAGGTTTGTTATTTTTCTGAAAAACAAGTCTCACTTGTGACACAATGCTATTGTTCTTATTTTTTCTAATTCTATGATATTATAAAATAGGTGACATGATTTAGCATATTATTTAATCGATTACGACCAATTTAGATGGTTAGAAAATCATCAAAGTGTGTACTACATTGTGATTGGTGGAACCGTTTGTGGGACGGATCGATGAGATTGCAGACATCCTACCATCCATTGCTACCAATCCAACGTCCATCCATCCATGCATGCAAAGAAAAGGAAAAAAACTACTGCACCAAACCACCTCTCCTCCCTCCCTTCCTTCCGCCCGCCGCCTCCCTCTCTCTGTCCCCGATCCAGATCAGCCTCTCCCTCACCCCTCGTGCTGCGCCCTCCTTCCCTCGCGCCGGCACCGGCGGCGCCCTCCTTCCTTTCTGTCACCAGCGGCGCCCTCCTTCCCTCGCGCTGCACCCGAACCACGCTCCCGCTCCCAGCTCTTCTTCTTCCTCCGCTGCAGCTAGGGTTTCGTCTCCACGATCCCCAATCCCCGAAGCTCAGATCTAGCAGCAGCAGCAGCGATGGCGGCCGCGAGAGATCCTCTCCAAGGTCAAGCACGTCCAGGCCAAGCCTGCTGGCCGCCCTCGCGGGTGACTGCCTTCGCGGTGACGACGGCAGCCTCGTCATCCCCGGAGGCCGCGACGCCCCTCAAGGCCGACCTCCGCCACGTGAGTGATCCGTCGATATCGTCTCTCCAACAGTTCGGTTCTCGCCGCTTTGATTCCTTCGATTCAATAAGATACTGTGTACCACTTCGGTACGTGCATGCGTGTGAGCTGACTCTTCTTCTGCGTGGTTCGTTGGTGTTCCGGATGCACGCACGAGTTTGACCTGGACAAGCCGCTGGTGCTGCAGGAGGTGGCGGATTTCTTCAGTGGCCACAGAATTGAGGACTTCACCTTCAGCAGGGGTATGCTGGTGAGTGCAGCTCCCATGAATCTCTAGCAGGAAATGTGTGGGATGATGTGTCTATTTGGTTTCCACTAAATTAGTTTGCATAGCTTCTGGTCACGTGATCCAGTAACGGAGAAGAATTTTAGGTTCAAAATGTTCCCACTTCCTAGTAAATGTTTTAGGTGCATAAGCAATTGATGTGATTAGTTGGTGGATTTGCTTTGTCGCTAAGTCTGAATGTGGGAACCTTGTTTTTAGTCAGAATGGCGTTGCCGGGCAAAGCTAGCGGTACGCGGAACACCATAGAAACCACTGATTGGCCTGTATGAGGAAGGGACACATACTGTTCAAGAAATTCCCGATTGCAGAGGTTAGCTACGAAATTCTGTTAACTGTAAGAGTTACAACAGTTCGGTTCTCGTCATCCCTTACGGCATAGACTTTTCTAGCTTATACCAAAGAGACGTCCCCGTTTGAGCTGAAGTTTATATCCAAATAGGACGATTGAGATGTCACTTGAGCTACTAGACAGGCAGGATTAGTGTATGCGTGTACTAATTCAGCTACTAGATATAGATAGGAGTGCAACATGCTTACATTTACAAAGTGTACACAACATTGCACCTTACACATTCTTCTCTTGTGAAATCAAATGCCATGACTGGGCATTCTTTTATCAACTTGCTGTACACTTGCTCTGCTTTAGGCTACTGTATAACTTGTGCCTTTTAACTTGTTGTACATAGCATGCAATTTTTTACTGTATCACATTCACACATGATACTCTTAACATAGAGTTGTTTTCCGAGCTAGTTTTGTTTACTCTTAATATAGGTCTATTTGTCACCAATACTTGCCTGCTATGCTATAGTAGACCTTGTTCATATTTATTAGCTAAGTGTGCTTGTCCTTGGTATCTATATGCATGCCATTTGTGTTTCAGGCTTTCTCTTAAATGAAATAATAGGTCTATTAGTCACCAATGCTTGAGTTAATCTAACTCCTTACCTGCTATGCTATAGTAGGCCTTGTTCATATTTATTAGCGAAGTTTGCTTCTCCACAGTGATCCATATACATGCCATTTGTGTTTAACGTTCTCTGAAATGAAATAATAAGATTCACACTCCATGGACCAGGACGACCACCGGGACCTCCACGGCGGTGATGAAGCCTGCACATGGTCGAGCTCGATGGGACAACAGTGCCTCGGTGTGGTGCAGCCGAGTTGGGCCACTCCAGTGCATCAGGAACTCTGCATGCTGCTGTCCTTTGTCTCATCATCTTAACTACTACAGTAGTAGGAGTATTTTATATGATGTTCATTTCTTGGCCTCCCAGCATGTTTGCTAATCATCCATCTGCCTCATGCTATATGATCCCTACCTAGTAACTTCATTGTATGCAGACTTGTGGTGTTGGTTCAGTTTAGTCAAATTAATATATATACTGCTATGCTACTACTACTACTACTGTCTGCATTTAATACTGATTAGTAGCTTCATCAATAAGTGGCAAACAAAACAATGTTGATTTTCATCTTATCTCTGTGACAACCAATGGAGTTGAATTGCAGCATGCATGTCAAAGCTGGGTTCAATTCTTGGGCAATATGTGGTACTTTACACTCTTCACGCTCAATATTAGTATGCTGCAGCTCTCCCTCCTTACTCCATACATCCAGGTACTAGTTACCCAACGAGCAGCCCTGCACCTCGCTGGATCTCGCCCAAACCCCGCTCATCTTGCTGCTTGTGGTAGGGAATACTCTCTGTTGAGTATTTTGAGGAATGAATATCTGTTAAGTATGGAGTTAGGATTATCTAATAAAATTTCTGCTATATATATATATATGTATGTGTGTGTGTGTGTGTGCATGAAACTGAGATTGCTAGCATCATTTACACAAGATACACTCTTTGAATTGAATTGATTGGTTCAGTTTCGTATATTCTTCACCCAGCCTTCTATCATGCTTGTAACTAGTGCTCTGCTCATGTTGTTAGACTCGATTTTCACTTCCTACCATCCCAGCCTTCTATCATGCTTACAAGATTTTTCTTTGCACGACAGTAGCACCAGTACCTTGCTGCTGTTGGGAACGGAAGGGAGCTGTTCCATGCACTGAATCTGGGGAGAAAATCACCTTCGGCATGTACACCATCACCTTGGGCATGCTTGTGGCGCTGCTGCTCAGCCTCAACATGTCTTGGAGTGCCATTAGTGCCACCCTCACGCTCATCTTCCTCGACTTCAAGGACGCTCGCCCCTGCCTCGAGAAGGTAATTGTCTATCCATCCATCTGCAGTTAACTAAGTTGTGCCCCATTAATGTCCTACTACTGTTAATTGTTACTACCATGGTGCTGATGTTGTTCAGAATATGATATGTGCCTTAATTCTAAGTTCTGGTGTCTCTTAAGAGACACTTCTAGCTTTTCTGACTCAAAGTTGTTAACTTGGTACTGCATGAGTTTTGCTACTGCTAACATAGAGAGTATTTACTACTACCGACACAAAGATTTTGTATGCATGCTACCTGATGAGTGCGTTCTTTGTAATATTTCACCTTCGTATGCATAGGTTTATTCGGTTTGAATTCTACAAGACATGAAATAGATATTTACAGTGTTTTTCTCAACTTGTTTTCACTGTCACTTTATATATACTTGCTTGTACTTGAAGCTGTGGGTTAATGTTGGTGGTTTTGTTCAACTTGGATGCACTGGTACCCATCATCGAGCGAACGGATGCAACAGCGGCAAGAAGCTCATGGCTGTGTGCATCTAAAGTACACCATGGACACCATCCACTTCCTCATCAATGCTAACTCAATCCAGATCATCGTCGAGACTATCATCCACAGGTATCTTCCTTCGTTCCCTTTATTCTCTCCTGCCTTTGTGATGTTAGTACGCGTGTGCTGACGAGTATTGTTAGATCATGCCAGTTGAATGTATGGTCGTGATAGTAGAATGGTATTTTGTTTTAGGCGCAATGTGTTGTAGTGGAGTTTTTTGCACAACCTGCATATGTGCCATGCATATTCATATCGTGTCTCTGTTTCTTATATGAACTACTATCTCATTTTAACTAGCTCGACAACAAAAAGCATGGTACTAGCTGAATTTGTGTTATCATTCTAAATACATGTCCTTTTCTTGAATGGTCTGGTCATATATATTTGCCCCAGTTTTTCTCATTCTTCTCTGATTCATGTAACAGGATGACAGAGGAAGCCATGTTGCTGTTTTGTTTGGTCTCAGCCCTGACTATCGCCGTCGAGCGAGTCCGGCGTGTTGTTCATCTGACTATGGTTCCAGCCCTGACTACCGAAGTTTTTGTCCTGTTGAAGTTGCATAGAAATATGAGAGAGTCCAGCGAGTCCAGTGTGTTGTTCATGACAGGAGCTTGTGAAGTAGTACTATATTACACTTGTAGAGCTTGTAAAGTATTGTATTATACATGGCCCTTTGTAATGGCACGGATAGAGCTTGTATTATGTGATCTGGTTGCTCTTTTTTAAGTATTATGTGTGATTTTGTCTCTGCCAATCTAAATACTGCTTGAAATATGAAGAATATGAGTCTGATAGATGGGACCCACTTACCTAAGAAATGGAAACCAGTTACCAGAACCTAACAATTGGGACCCATCTGACTAGTCCCATTTAATAAAAAAGAAATTAAATTGTTTAGCCAAAATGGCCGTGGCCCAACAATAAAAAAGGCTGCCATATTGGGTTTGGCCCATGATCCCGACCAAAAATTGATGGAAAAAAAATATAAAAAATGCCGAATTGTTGGGCTCGGCCCATGTAAAACACCAAATTGGACCGGGCTGAATCTTATCAACGACCTTTTCAATTGGTCGCAATTTTGCCACGTCAGATTGCCACGTCGGATCCAACGTGGCCTGGGCAGACAGCCAGTGACCAAAACAAAAGGTCATGGGTTCCACGACCTTTTGTTTTGGTCGTAAACGTTTACGACCTTATCCCGAAGAAGGTCGTTAATTTCAGTTTACGACTGCCAGCTTTTGACCATCTGTTTTTGGTCACAAAAAGGTGGCAAATGAAAAACAATGACCTTTCAGTGACCAATAGTGGTGGTCACAAGTTGACATATTTCTTGTAGTGCGGAGGTAGCAGAGAGTGGCCTTGAACTTCTCCACGATGATGACTTCAAGAAGGGAACGATGCAGACAACGCCGCCACCCCCGGCCTTGGCAGTAGCAGAAAGCAAGTTTTCACCCAGATCTGTTCAAAGAAACTCCATCTCTCGTGCACGAGCCGCTGCGTCCTGCGACGTCCCCGGGAGTGGGATCCCAATATCGCCGCCACCGGCGCCGCCACAAGGACCCACCACCTGACCATCATCCCTGAATGGGATGATATTGGGAATCGTTGCATGGAAAATGTGGCACCCCGGCTCAGGGCAACCGGTTTACCTTGCATTGCCATACCAGAGATCAAGTCTTCTGGCAACACACAACATTTTGGTACAGAAAACAACCGCTTTATTGATACGAGCGGAATATAGTTCGATGTTACATCAAGTAGCGAGGCCAAGCGGCACACATGGTGCGGCTGAACACTATGTCCATTATTTACTGAACATAAAGGGGCCCCGTTCACGGCAACTACGCGGCAGCGGAACGACGACGAAGCGGGACTCCATATTACATGGACACCGATGTGGACACGATCTAGACTCGGGCAGCACTTCGATCCAATGAAACTTTCCTGAAATCTGGCATGACACGCCAGGTCAGTACATTAAATGTACTTGCAAGCTCACAACAATCATAAGCATAACGGCAAACAATATCATGATATTTAATCAAATTAAATGCAATGCAAAATCATACTACTAATGCAGTGAAAACAACTCGTGCACCAAGTCACTCAGACATTCTTACTGAACGGGTTACCTTGTAACCAAACTGTGATCTTTCTCGGATCACAAAGGAAACCAACACTTTGGTCTCCACCGTCATCATAATTTCTCAACCATCATCTTTCAAACAGTGCAAAGTGATTATCATTAGTGTGCCTGATTACTTATAAATGTTGATCCATCATATGACCTACTCCCGAGTTGTGTCCGTAACCGAGGACGCGGCTATCGATACATTAAATTCACTCTGCAGAGGTAGCGCACTGTACCCACACCACGGAATCCATGGCCTCGCACGCCCATTCGGGCGGACCAACAACATTCCGACGAAACCCTCCCATTGCCATGACACTCCCCCGGCTACTCTGACTCACTCCTCATGGGCTAAGTCCTGGGTGGCCCCGTGCCTACCAAAGGCATCAACGGCCACCATCGTGGCAAAACATAAACGGTCCCAAACGGGGACAAGGTACCATAACAACAAACGGGCACACAAGGTTATGTCTGCTTACCGGGCCAGGGTACCGCACACACATAACCTTCCCTCGTTGGAGGTACCGACCGGAGGCATGCCAAGGGACCGAATAAAGGCCTTCCCATAAAGGCAAATGTGGTTGCACTAGGAAAAACTCGATTCAGTGGCACCATGACCCGATCAACGTTATGTTCAAGTTGAATTAACATCAAATTTAACTTGAAATAAAAAGAATGGGCGTCATGATATGCCATGAATATGCAACCATCCAACATGCATTACATACCACTACAAGTAAAGGGATCAACCTCATTAAATCTATACTGGCACTAGTCATCATCAACCATACTGATCTTACTGGTTCTTGATACTCTTCATTTTTAGTCATGATATCACTTAGTAGAATCAACTTCTTTCTTAGGAAAAATAATACCAGTGCTAGTCGTGTCATAACCATGTCATTATCACATAAGCAAACGTTACTTCTACTGACTTATACTAACTTCATCACACTACTGGAATCTAGTATTTCAAGCAGAACAAGTAACTAGCAAAATCAATATTTATTTAAATAATTTTAAATGCATGAAATAACTCATATTCAAGTTGAAAAATCACAAATATTGAAATGACACCATGTAAATGTTGGTGTGTCTTGCCTTAGTGCAGAGGGGGTTCACACTCCTCCTGGTGATCCTCAAGACAAGCTTCTCCCGCTGAAAATTTTAAAAAAGAGAAAGAAAATATCAAGAATCACTCTGAAAATCAACAAAAAATTCTAGACAGCAGAGCAAAATCTACATTTTGGTGTGATGCTAGACCTTTTCAAAATAAACACAATGCAAAAAGAATCAATTCATTTGGACTTATGGTTTAAAAGTTATGGCTGGTTAAAGTTTCTGGTCAAAATTTGAATTAAATTTGAATAAAACAGAAACCAGGGGGTGCCGTCGATGGCGTATTTTCAGAATACGCCTCCACTCGTACCGCTTCGGGTGAGAGTGCAGAGGCTGACAGCAGGCCCCACCGGTCAGGTGTGGAGGGGGAGGGAGAGAAACAGAGGGGGCGGCGCTTCGCCGGAGCTCACACCAGCGAGGAGGGGTCCTTGGCTGGATCTAGAGGGATAGAAAGAGAGAGGGGGTCGAGGCGCACCTGCATGTACCCGTGGCTTGACGAGACACGACCGGAGCAGCTCGAAATCAAGCTCACAAGCGGTGACTGCGGTCGGGTCTCGCCGGAGATGAAGAAGACGACGGAGGGAGGCGATTCCATGGGCTCCAAGCGGGTCAGTGGGCACCAGTGAAGCACCACGGAGGCGCTGGAGAAGTTGCATGAGCTCGAGAGGGGCTGGATGGGTGGAGGTGAACAGAGGGGATCGCCGGCGAGCTCAAGCTCGAGGATGGCGGCCCGAGGCCTGCCCGGCTGTGCTGCGGCTATCTACGGCGTTCTGAGGGATGTATGAGTGTTTGGTGATGCTCGGAGAGGCTGGGGAGGGCCGCATATATAGGCGAGGGAGGAGAGGGCCTCGGGGCTCCGCCGGAGTTCTCTGGAAGCGGCGCCTGGCGACGATTGGCGTTAGTGAGAGGGGGAGAAGATGTCGTCGATCATGCGGCCACTATGGGTGAGCGGAAAAGAGCACAGGACGCGTGTGGCGACGAGCACAGTGGGCACGGGCGCACTGTTGGCTTGGCCGCGTCGTGCCCGTGCTCACTGCGGTGAGCTCCAGCGTCGGCGAGTGCCAGGGGGAGTTAAGGGCGTCGGGACGGCGATTGTGGCGAAGTTTGGCAAGGCGCGGCAGGGTGGGAAGCGAGCACGCGCGAAACAGAGCCGTCGGCGGCATCAAGAGCGCGTCGACAAGCACGTTGGCATGGTGCACACGCGTGGTCACCGCGCAAACTCTGGCATAGAGCCACGGCTGGTCTTAAATTCATGTCTGGTGTGTAGTCCTTGATGGTTTGAGTCACTCCATGGGTTTGAGTTGGTTACAAGAGCTCTGTGTGAGCTGGTTTCTTCCTGGCAAGTTTCTGGTCAGTAACTTGTGAGGTTAACTGTGAGTAAACCAGAAAGAGTTTAGGGCTGATTTTTGGTGGTTAGTAGCTTCTTAGGAGGGTAATGAAGCCCTAAAAATTTCATCTCCATTGGATCAAGGAAAAATGCACTTCCTGTAGAAACTGCATTTTCTGACCAGAACAGTAATGATTTTCTGTAGAAACTTTTTTCCAAAAACCTATGCAATATTTGGGAATTTTCTCAGATTTTTGTGAGCAAAGAAAATGAGGGTTGCTTTGGAGCATATGTTGCTGAAGTGGGGTTTTGAAGAGAAAATGAATATTTTTCATTTCCTAGGATCATTTTGGGATATATCAGAGAGGAAATGATGGTTTGAGAGTGAGATGGGCCACTTGGGTGAAAATCAAAGGTATGCCCAAATGTTTTAAGTCCAACTGAGTTGATTCAAAACCCAAATTCAAATCAAATGGCAATAAAAATCAGAAGAAGAAAAGAGGGCAAAAACCAGGCTGTCACAAACCTCCCCCACTTAGGATGAATCTCGTCCTCGAGATTCGGTTGCTCGGGAAAACAATTCTGGATAGGTTGCCCTTAGAAATTCCTCTCGTTCCCAAGTTGCTTCTTCCTCGGTGTGGTGTTCCCACTGAACCCTAAAACTTTATTGCTTTACTGCGAGTGACCCTTTCCATTTCATCCAAGATTCGGAACGGTTTCTCCTCATACGTTAAATCCTTAGCCAGCTCTAATTCTGCCATATCAGTCATTTTCTCTGGAGGCGATATACATCGTCTTAGCTGTGAGACATGGAACACATTGTGTACTTCTCACAATTCCGGGGGTAATTCCAATGGATACGCAACCAGTACCCACTCTGGACATAACTGGGAATAGACCAATGTATCTTGGTGCCAATTTTCCACGAGTCTGAAATCTCTTGATTCCCTTCATAGGTGTGACTTGGAGGTATACATGTTCTCCGGGTTCAAAACTGATCTGACGGTGCTTTGCATCATAAGAACTCTTCTGTCGAGACTTAGCCAACTGCAATCTACACTACAAAAAATACACTTCCATGATGATACGTGTTTGTCACAGTAGGTCACATTTTCTGTCATGCATGTACATCCATGACGATTTTATAATAGAATCAAGATAGTCATACATGTGCTGTCGTAAAAGTGTTCCATGAAATTACCAAAATTATCATCACGGAAGTGTCCACTTCCATGACGATAAATCGCGTGTCATAGAAGTGCTTTCTTCAAGGGTGACCGACATGTGGCATCCACCGTAACGGCTCGCCGTAAAGCTCTTGGGTCCGGTTTTGGATCCGATAACCCGTTAACAGCCCCGACCAATGGGGATTTTCCATGTGTAAAATCATCATTGGCTGGAGGAAACACGTGTCGGCTCACCATTGGGACAGATGTCATCCACTCATTGGACAGAAGGCGCCTATGGTACGTCGACACGTGGCACGGCCCAACAGAGGCCCATTCCTGTGAAAAGGCGGGCCCGTTTGACTTGGTCAAAAGGTGGCAGGCCGGCCCACGGAAAGCCTGTTAACGGCCTATTCGCATATAGCCCATTTATTGCCCGCTAACCCAGGGCCCGTTACGACCTATCCGAATTAGGCCCGGTAGCGTCATTTGGGCCGTCCAATATGATTCTGGCCCTTTTTAACTTCCGACCCATGTATGGCCCATGACGTCTTTCGGCCCATATGAGGCCATTTGTAACTCTTGGCCCATTAACGGCCCGTGGTGAAACTGGCCCGTAATGAACATTCTATCACTTTATACCCATTAACGGCTCATTATTCCGTTGGGCTGTTTCCAGCCCATGTTATCTTTCGGCCCTCCGATGGCCCATTTATTCTTGGGCTCATGTCCAGCATTCGGTTACTTACGGCCCGTTACTGTCATTTTCTGCTTGTGGGCCAAATTCAGCCTATGGTTACAGTTGGCCCGTTTGTGGCCCGTTAATACGTTGGGCCATTTTCATAGCTTCATCAAATATGGTCGATTAACGACGGCCCGTTATGGTCGGCCCATGAACGGACGATTCCAACTCTAGCCCGTTTACGGCCATAATGCGGTTTGTTATTGGCCCATATTTGGGCAATCGATCATACGGCCCGTAGAAGGCCCATTGATGATATGGGGAGTAGATGGCCCATTGTGTCTATGACCCGTAGAAGGCCCATTGTTTCTACGGCCCGTAGGAGGCCCAGTGTCACTACAGTAAATATGTAGCCCATGATTATTGTGGCCTAGTTTTAAAAAATAGGTTATTGCGGCCACTAGCAAACCGCGGAAAAAGAACAACACTAAGCAAAAAATAAACAAGACAACAAGGAAATAAATAAGCAAGCAACTTACGCTAGGCTATCACGGCTATTACACATATTACATCCATTGGGCATCAAAGTTCGCCACCAGTGCAACTATAGGGAACAGAGCAGCATATCATATACACTGGTTGTCAAAGTTGGCGACCAGTGCAAATAAATGCCGCAGCAAAACAAGTCCAGAACTGAAACCACTTCAGAAGATCTCAAGAAACAATATCCTAGGTACCCATAATGCTGGCAAGATGCTTAGCAACACTACTAGGGAAAAGCCTAGCAGCAGCGCGGGTTTTTGGCCTACCAGTAGCGCGGGCACCGGCGCTACTAATAGGGCGCTACAGCTAACCCATAGCAGCAGCGCGTGCGCACTGGCACTACTGTTATACAAGTGTAGCAGCAGCGTGCTGCGCGGAAGCTCGCTACTGCTAATAGCTCTAGCGCGCTTTGGCAGTACGCGCTACTGCTATAGTCATGCTGCTGCTAACTTTCCTCCACTCGCTACTGCTAATTTTAGTAGTTTTTTATTTTTTTCTGCATATTTGTTTTTATTTGAACAGGCTTTATACACGAATCTTTAGCACATACAAATGTCATCATCATACACATACAAATCGTTGTTAGACCACAAATGTAATCATAGAATATACATACAAATAGTCTCATCATAATCATCATCCAACAAAGTGGTATCTCGTCATTATCTCAAAAATAGCGATACATGCAAGTCTCGAATACTTGCAACTACAACGTCATCCATCTAAACAATGATATATGCGAGAAGTGCTATCACTATGAGTGATAGTGGAACTATGTAGTACATGAGGCGGCGGTCATGAGTCCTCTCTCGCGCTCGCCTGAACCTCAAGTAACTAGCTTGTGCTTCTTGTCTTCTTTTGAAGCCTTTATGGCTGGCGCCCGAGACCCCCTGCACTTGCGCCTGACACTCATGCCACTCGTCATACACTCCCGGAACCTTCCCTTCGTACACGACATAGCACTTCGCCATCAAGAAACTAGGTACTTGTTAGAGATGCATCTTCATCAAGAGGGTGTACAATCATATGCAACAATATATACTAGAGCAACACGAAAAAGAAAGGGTTAGGAACTAGATGCAACACACAGTACGCAAACTAATTAACTAGAGGTACACAGGTCATCGTATGCAAATTAACAAATTAGCGTTATGCATGTTCGGCAGGGACCGTGGACGTCACAAAGTTTCATCGCTACAGAAAGTATAATAGTTCAACCGACACATATCATCATCATCGGCATCGTAAATCACTAGAAGTTCCATCCTACCGTATCATCGAGGATGGACCCTAGCTTCTTGAACGGCGTGAGGTCTAGACGTTGCATGCCTATGCGAGTTCGGATGTCAGCTCGCGATATAGGGCCGTGGTGGAAGATCCCCTTCTCATCGACGACTTCTTTCATGATGATCGTCGCAATGTCCCTTTGGATGCGAAAGAAGTCATCTCTAAGTTTATAATCCGCTTCTCCATGAGATTCTAGCCACTTGTGGATATGATCATCATTTCTGCTTGTCATGCAAAGCTTTTGGTGATCCGTGCTGAACTCAATCATGAGATGGACAATGTAGAAACCATCCTTCTTGCTTGGTTTTGGGACATGGATGCATGAGAAGTTAGTTTTATGCGCGAAACCCATCTTCTTGTTCCTTTGTTTCCTGATCTGCACGTGCCACCTCTAATGCTGAAGATCTTGGAGAGCATCATCTAGAATATTCATTATGTGGGTGTAGTCCTTTTTCTCGTAGTCTCTGGAATGGTCGAAATACACGGCGTGGGAGACTCGCGGGTAAAGAACGATAAGGATGGCGCGCCCGTTGCTGCGGGGAAAAGACACCTCAAATTATTCTCCATATGAGCGAGAAGGAATGATTGAAATGTACGAAAGGGTTGTCCGGAACTGACTTACTTTGGATGATAAGGCAGGAGGACAATTTCCTGGTCCTTATTCTGTACCATGAAGTTTTGGAGGTAGTCCCTAGCAGTTTCACGCTCAAAGTTGCCGAGACTCAAGAAAGACTCATGCATACTCTCTTCATGACGGAGCTCATATATAGCGCAAAAAGGCGGACGATTGTAAAATCGAGCCACCTTGTCAGAAACATCTCAAAGATATGGTCAAACCGCAGGAAGAACACCTCCGCAGGCCGTGTGTCGATGTAGCACTTCCCCTTAGGCACACGAGCTGCGTATGTCGGATATCCTGGATCCTTTGAGGCTAGTAGGCTTTTCTCAGTCGACAACACAGATGTTCGTGCAGTCTCCTGAGATCCCATGATAGTGCCTCCAGCGGTTTCGGCGGTAGCGTCGGCTCGCCCGTGAGATGGAACATGGCCGCACCTTTCACGGGTACACGCTCTTCAGAATCCGTCGTCTGGCTGCTATGTGCTCTGGCTTGTTTGAAGGCAGCTATTTTCCCCGACCTGTTCCTCTCCTTTTTCTTGGGCACACCTTCCAGACCCTTCCTTAACCCCTGCCCTAGTGTTCCCGGGCTAAGTACTGTACGACCCTCGCGCCCGCCTAGTTGAGCCTGTGTTGAGGCGGCATCTTCAGGCGTGTCCTGTGAGGATTTCATGAAAAGAGACTTTTTGCAATCCCTGCTACGACCTTCCTGCCCGGGCATATCATCCATATCCTCATTAGCATGCTGATAGCCCGATTCGTCATATGGTTGACTCATCATATCTATGTCACAGTCATACGCGTTTGTATTGAGGGAACCCAAAGGGTCGACCTCTGTCTCATCATCCATTCTCTGTTCTACAGGACCGATTACATCAGCCAGTACTATTTCACCCCCTTCATCACGTCGTCCGCCGCTCTCACCCGGCAATACAGGAGCTGGTAATTGCGTAGGCGGGGTGGTGGTCTCCGCACATGCTTGTTGATGTGTGGTTATTGGTGTGCTCTCGGCCGGCTCCAGACGAATAAGATTCTTCGGCCATAGCAGCACCCAACCCTTGCAGCTTCCAATCCACGGCGGGGTCTCGTCGTCCTCTCCCACATGCTGTAACAGAGGAGGCAAATCCTCGTGCCCCGATTTCACACTGGACAAGCTAACCCTGAAGTGCCCAGCGGGGATCGGCTGGTTGTGGAACGTGGGTTGTAAGGGGTCCATTATCATCCCCTTTCCCACGTCCACCTTCTGGCCTTTGATCAAGTGGAGTATGGTGCACGGGGTTTCTTTGGCCTGCAAACACATATGTCTGTGGCGTAAAACATCCGAAAGGCAACGAAAATGGAATATTATATATATATATATATGTTGGTGCGACATGTAATTACCATGACGGCGTCGAGCTCAGCCAAACACGAAGGCCCACCTAGCGCGCCAGAGACTGAGAACGGGCTGCTATGAGCGGGAGCGGCTGTGAGAGGAGGCCCGGTTGTGTAAGCAAGTGATGGTGCGGTAGTGTTGTTGTTCATGGAGTTGCTCCCGACGAAACTGGGCAACAGGAAATCATGTACCGTCTTGTCTGGATTTTCCTTCGTCCAGTTGATGATAGCTGGAAACAAGTTAGTAGCAAAATCATTTTTGCAGGCAGTTACAGCTGCATTGACTGCCTGCTGTAGCAACTCATTCTTCTCCTTGGCTGTTTTTTTCGTGTCCTCAGCTGCTTTTTTCTCGACCACAAGCTTCACCTTCGCGTTGATGTCCGCCTGACTAAACTTCTTTTTCTGCTTCTTGGCCTCCGGGCCCTCGTTGTAAAACACGTTCCACATGGCGCCGTCTCCAGTGCCGTCCACACGACCATATTGCGGCCGCTGGCCCAAAGGGAGTCCCTTAAGTTCGTTCAAGGCCTGGTTGAGAGGGGTGTCCAACTTGGGCCTCATCGGAGAAGTAAGGCTTTCGGCTGCAAGCTGGTGTTGCTTCTCCTGCAGAAGGAGCATGAACCGTTTAGGAATGTGTAGTCGATTAGATATGGAGCTAAATGTAAGGTGGTAAAAGAGTAATTACCAGTAGTCTAATCAATTTCCTCGTGATCTGGTCCGTGTAAAAAACATTCTTTTCCTTGTCCCACTTGTACTGGGCCCTGATGAAGTCACGCTCCAAGGGGTTGCTGAACTTCGCGAAGGGGTCTGGGATACCCGCGGCTTCACGTTCCGCGTCCTCCTTATCCCATATGGGCCTTTTACCGAGGTAGCCATGGCTTCCGAGGTGATGCTTCCCCATGTTCCTTTGCTGAAGGCTCTTGAATTTTGCAGCCTTAGCCTTGGCTGCCTCGGTAGCGCAAGTGTCCTTGAACTTTTCGAACTCGTCTTCCGTAAGTGTCGGATTTTCCTCCAGAATCTTGGACAGGGGTTCCTCAGCCTCAAAAGCTCGTTTCACCCTCCCTTTCCAGGAGGCCAAATCATTGCGGAACATGCCCATGGTGTGATTGTTAATCTTTTTCATCTTTGGATCATCCCACGGTTGTTCTATGTTATCATCACGGTCGGGGAACTTGAATCTCTTGTGCAACTTCGTCACGGGAAACTGCGTCAAATGTTCTTTACTCCTTAAGTCATCGTCATTGATGCTCGCGCATTCCCGTAGGATGCATCCTACTTGGTTCCCATAGCACTTGTGAGGTTCTTCCGGCTCTAATGGCTCAAACGTGCCAGGTGCCATCTTTGTGATCACTAGTCGTCCAATCCGTAGTTTGTTAGGTTTTCGTATCCTTTGCTTCTTTGCCTTGTTCTTTTCGGTAGCGGCATCAGCACCGGTACCTTCCCCGCCGGTATCTTCCCCGCCGGTCCCGGCGCCGCCATCGGTCTCGGCGCCGCCATCCGTGCCGGCGCCGTCGGTGTCGATGTCGGCGTCAGTACCATCATCGAGGCCGACCTGCAAACCTTGCTTAGCAGTTAAATAGTCGAGGTACTCTTGTTCACCCTCATAATCCATCTGGTCTGCATCTTGGTCAGAATGCCCAGTTTCTTCGTTGTTCGACATGTTTCCTATGATTAAGTCTTCTCGTTTAATTCTAAAAGTATGAAAAAAATGAAAAATGACATAAAAAATAAATATATGTTTGCCGGAATGTCGTTTCCCAGCAACTCCTAGCACTCGATATGCCTACTATCTAGCACAAATCATGCCAAAATTCACGAAAATTTCAGCATGACCTTTGCTAAAAAATGGACATATCGAGCGCCTGAAATTCACCGGAATGGAAATGAATCAACATTCCGGCGTAACATAGGCCACTCGGATCATTTACCCTGCACATAATCATCATTTTCCAAATATGACATGTCCAAAACATCACATGTCCAAATTCCAAACATGACATGTCCAAAACATCACATGTCCAGTTCAAATTTGCATATAAATTCAGCCTACCTAAATTTGCTTTTAACTACAATTGCTTAACCCTAAATTTCTGTCCTATTTTAAAACCTAGCTAAATTCATAACTAAATAGATAACCTAATTAACCTACTGCCCTAACTAAAACCTAAGTAAATTAACTGAAGAACCCTAGCTAGCAGAGAGAGGAGGAGCGCTGGAGGGGGGGGGTTACAGAGGGTGCAGGGGCGAGGAGGCAGGCCCGACGACGACCGAGGTTGGGAGGAGAGGAAGCAGAGGAGGGAGGCGTGGCGCATCGGGGTCGGGGGCGAGCGCCGGGGTCGGAGCCGAGGCTGGGGCCGGGGTCGGGGTCGGGGGCGAGCGCCGGGGCGCGGCGAGGGAAGAGAGAGTGGGGATTTGGGGGGAAAAGAGGCGGGACGAAGCAGAGAGAGTGAGGATTTTGGGTTAAGTGGACGTAGCAGTAGCGTGTTTAGAGCAAACGCGCTACTACTATTACATGCAGCTATAGCGGTTTTATACGGAAACCGCTACTGCTACCTTCAGTAGCTGTAGCTCTTTCTTAGTAAAGCGCTACTGCTATAACAAGTTTCCCTTTTTCTTTTCCTTTATTTTCTCTCACTTTTTTTCCGAGAGTAGTGAACGAAGGGAAGGCGATATATATTGCATCATTTGACGGTTAAATATGTATACAAAATATGAACATATATATTACATCATTGGACACATGCATAATAATGGCTAAGTGTGTATACAAAATAGGAACACACACACACACACACACACACACATATATATATATATGTATATGTATATATATTACATCATTTGATCGATAGCATACGGTTCCTCAGCGTTGACGTTTTGGATTTTGAGTCAGCTTCTTTCCCTTCTTGTTCGTTGAAGAATAGTTGAGCCCCTGATTGTGACTTTGACTTTTCCATGGAGTATGATTTTTCTTAGGTAATGTAGTATTGATTCTTCTTTTGACATATACTTCATCATCATCGTCATCTTCCCTCATTGGGTTGCCGTACAGATCGTAGTCTTCCTCGTTGGCGACTCCATCCATTCCAATGATGTTCCTTTTGCCTCTCCTCACGACAACACGGCTGGGATTGCACGGGTCGGTTATGAAGAAGCATTGTGTCACGTGCTTAGCGTGTACCCATGGCTCATTTTTTGCGATAGCGTTCACGGTAGCGCTCTTGGCGTCGGGTATAGTCATGGTAGTGAAATTCCGGTTTTCTCTTTCGACATTCTTAGCCCATCTGACACGAAACATCATCGTGTTGTGCAGTCCAGCGTAGTCAAGCTCCCAGATCTCCTTGACCCTTCCGTAAAATATTTCAGTTGCGCCGTTGTCGCTGCCGGTCATGCATTCCATCGTCACCCCTGAGTTCTGATCATCACTGTCCATATCTTTGGCCTCCGTGTAGAATGTGTATCCATTGATATCGTATACCTGATAGGTTACGAGGTTGGGCGAGGGGCCATGTGCTAAGGCGCATATGAGCAATCCGTCCTTAGAGCCCTCCTCAGGGGTTGGGCGAGGGGCCATGCTCTTTGAACCAATGCACGAAAGTGGAGTTGTGCTCTCTAGTAACTTCGGTGTCCGTCCTGCATAGCCCCCGGTCACGATACTTCTTTGCGATAATTTGTTTGTGCAGTGCCACGAAAGGATCTACCTCGTCTAGGTGTTGTAGCACTACCAAGTTTGCTCTGTCAAAGTCGCTGCGTCGATCTGAGTATGCCACCTGCAGTTCCCTGCGACCATTGGAGTGACCTTCTCCTTCGAGCCTCCCATCGTGCTTGTTAACGGGCAAACCAACACTAACACCAGGCGGCTGCAGGTCCGCGCCATATAGAAAATTTTCGCAGGAAGAGATGCACTCTTGTGTCAGATAGCCGTGGATGATGCTTCCATCCGGATGGGACATGTTACGAATGAATCCTTTGATGATCCCATTCATCCTCTCAAACGGCATCATGTTGTGCAGAAATGACGGCCCCAGGTCTATTATGTCGTCCACAATATGGACACACAGATGCACCATCACGTCAAAGAACGTGGGCGGGAAGTACATCTCCAGCTCATCCAGTATCACAACAATCTCTTCTTGTAGCCTTCGGAGCTGCTTCAGATGATCAACTTTCGAGAGATGACGTCGAAAAAGTTGCAGAGACCAATAAGCGTGTCACGGACGTGCTTGTCCATTATCCCTCTAAGGGCAACAGGTAGTATTTGCGTCATCATCACGTGACAGTCATGGGACTTCATCCCGTTGAACCTTTTCTTGTCCGCATCGAGATATCTGCTTATCTTGCCACAGTAACCGGAACTAACTTTGACTCTGGTAAGGCACTTAAAGAATTGACCGATCTCAGCCTGACTCAAGGTGAAGCAAGAAGGGGGGGCAATAATCCTCTTTCTTTATTTTCTTGCCCTTCTTCTCCCGTGCCTCTGTCTCCGTCTCTGTCTCGTCTGACATTTTACGGGGCGGCATGTGCAGATCTTCCCTGATTTTCATATCTTGCAAGTCTTTTCTTGCCTTCGGCCCATCCTTGGTCTTATCCGGCATGCTCATTAGTGTCAGGAGCAAGCTCTCAAGGACATCCTTACATATATGCATTTGATCAAGGCAATGAGGTGTATCGATATTGTGCCTGTACTCCAAGTCCGAGAACATAGACCTCGTCTTCCATACCTTCAGCAGCGGCTCTGGCGCCTTTTTCATCATCTTTCCCGGCGCGGGGCACTCCTTCTAGTTTTTCCAGACCCGCCATCTTTCCTTGACGTTAGCTGCTGAGACGTCGTATCATCCATGCACCGCGTGCATCCGCAATATCCATGGAATGCCTGGCCTGCACATATCCATAACCGAGATAGTCGTGCACCGTCATGATCAGCGCGGCTCTTATGTAGAAATACTCGCCTTTGCTGGCGTCCCATGTCTTGGCCGGTGTTTTCCATAACGTGTCTAACTCCTCTTGAAGTAGCCCCAGATACAAATTAATATTATTTCCTGGTTGTTTCGGCCCTTGAATAAGCATGCTCATGTGAATGTGCTTCGACTTCATGCACAACCAGGGGGGAGGTTGTACATCCATACAAACACGGGCCATGTGCTATGGTTGGTGTTCTGGTTGCCAAACAGATTCATGCCATCGGTACACGCGCCGAGCACGATGTTCCTTGCATCACATTCGAAATACTGATAGAAGCTGTTCAACGCTCTCCACTGGCTTCCATCCTTGACGTGTCTCAGCTTCGGATCATCTCCATCATCGGGCTTCTTCCTCTCCGCGTACCAGCGCATTAGCTTTGCTTCCTTGGGATCTACAAAATACCGCTGGAGATGGGGAGTGATCGGTAAGTACCGTACAACTTTCTGGGGACATTTCTTCCCAGCCTTCTTGTATCGAGAAGCATTGCACACCGGACAGCTTGTTTTTTCCGCGTGCTCCTTCCGATAAATTATGCAATCATTGATGCATGCATGGTATCTAACATGCGGCAGATCAAGAGGGCACACGATCTTCTTGGCCTCATCAGCACTAGTAGGACATAGATTCCCCACGGGAAGAACATCCTTTAGGTACTTGAGATGCTCATCGAGGCTAGTGTCAGTCCATTTGTTTTTAGCCTTCGTCTTCAGGAGTTGGAGCGTGAAACTCAAGCGGGTCACCTCAGGATTGCAACCATCATACAATGGAGTGTTCGAGTCTACCACCAGTTGCTCCAGCTTAGCCTCCTCTCTAGAAGCAGCTCTCTCAGTACTCGTCTCCTTACGAAGCAGTGCTTGAACATGAGGGTCTTGCATGATTGAACTTAGTACCGATGAACTCTGCTGTGTGGAGTCCACGTCGTTCTCTCCGCCGCCATGCCCGACCACTTCTCCTCCGCCATGTCCGGCCCCTTCTCCGCCGCCATGTCCAGCCTCTTCCACGCCGCCATTATCGATCATCTCTTCGTCTTGTCCCGTGTCATCATTGCCTGCCCCATCGGCGTCCTCAACATCGTCATCCTCATCTTCAATTATCCACCGAGTATAGCCATCCATGAAACGAGTCATGAGCAGGTGCGCTACGACACGACCATCGTCATAGGGGTCGAGCCAAACTATTCCTTTGCATTTTCGACACGGACATAAAACCTCTGTCAGGTTATTTTCTTTCATGTCCTGCACCGCCGACCGCAACCACCTGTCCACCATCGTTCCACTGACCATCATGAATGTCTGCACGGTAATAATAAAACTAATTGATTATAAAAATGCGTGCATGCATCAAAGTCATACAAAAATTCGGCATGACCTTCCCTAAAAATAGGACATATATAGATCTAGAGTTTGCCCGGAATTCGCCGAAACGGAAATAAATCGACATTTCGGCAAAACATAGGCAACTCAAAAGCACAAGGCGTCAACTCATGCCACACACACAATTTCCATCATATTGCCCAATTATCATATCACACACACATACACATATATCCATTTTGCAAAAGCATGAAATTTTAATCACCTCTATCTCGAGATCGAGCACACGGTGGAGATGATGATGTAGGGAGATCAAAAGTGCACAAAGCTCTTCTTGACAAAGATAGATCTAATTAGGGGGCAAATAAGTCACTTGAGTAAATGCTACATCTACCTAGCTAGCTAATTTGGGAGGATGTGGGAGGTAGGGGAAAGGGAGGAGAGGATATGGGGGAGGAGAGGACGGGAGGGGAAAGGTGGTGGGGTACTGTGCCTTAGCAGTAGCGCGGGCGGAAAAGCGCGCTACTGCTAAGGGTGTAGCAGCAGCGCGCTTTTCTAACACGCGCTACTGCTAAACGGGCCAACCGTGTGGACAATTTCAAAATTAGCAGCAGCGACGTGAGTAAAAAGCGCGCTACTACTATTGCATTAGCAGTAGCGTGCACTGTGACCTCGCGCTGCTGCTAAACTTAGGTTGTTGGTTACTGTCGGTCGATTTTTGTAGCAGTGCGATTTATCCATCACGCGGCACTGCTAAATTTTCATCAGCAGCGCGGTTTTCCTAACATCGCTACGGCTAATTAGCAGTAGCGCCTCTTTTTGAGCCGCGCTGCTGATAAGATTCTGTGTATAAGGTTTTCCCTAGTAGTGCAAGCTTATTAACTTTCTCTTGTTTGGTGCTTAAATCCTCCAGCGCTTGTTGTTGCACCAGAAAGTATGCATCTGAATTCTGCACGGACTTCCTCAGTCCTTCAGCTTCCTGTCGCAGCACATCTGATCGATGTCTTTCAACTTGAAGTTGAGACTCAAGAAGACGAACTGATTCAGGCAGCGAGTTCGAAGAGCTTGTGCCAACAGTAGTGGCCAGTAACTCGAACACTACATCAAGACAGGACTTTTGGGTTCTCTCACTGTCGTCAAGATAGTTTTTATCACCTTTCTTGGAGACCAACAGGGATGTCTCACTATCTTGAACCTTATCTGCATTACTTCCTTTACCATTGCATAATGGGGTACTGTTCTCCAATATTTTGTCCGGATTCTCAAAGAGAAACAAGCAGACACATCACATGTTTACCATGTTGTATATGAAACTCATTTTGGTAAATCAGTTGAGTAGTAAAGTGGACAGGATAACAACATGAAACAAACATATATCTATGCACCATGGTCACTTTATGGTCTATATCATTCTAGTTTTTGTTGCCAAATCAAGATAGAGACATAGTTCAAATAATATTTGTTCAAGACATAGCAGAATAGACAGAATATAAGTGTGGGAAACTATAGAGCAATAACAACACTTGTAATGTCCATGACATGAGAACATAACTGTTTATTCAATTGAAACTAAAATCAACATAGAGCAAGTTACAACAGCAAACCAGTTAAAGAAACAGGTTTAAAACATACCTGTTGCGCCATTGGAGTTTCAGTTCCATCCTTCAAATTTGAAAATAGTTGGTATGAGTAAATACAGTGATGCAAGAGCAAAGGAGTATGAAACATAGCTAGAAAACCTGACCTAAGAACAATTCTTCTTCTCCTTTAAGCCTTGAGTTGGGATCCGGAGTGGTGGTCCTCATGCTTTGGGCACTGCAGTTCCCTTACTAACTGCTCGTGTTTGGGTGTTCTGTGGTGGAGACGGTGCTGTGTCAACTGGAACTGGGTTACTATCTGCTGGGGTTGGGGTTAGAAGGGGTGTAGTTGGTTCTCTATCCAACTGGGTAGGGGTACAATCTGCGAGAGTCTGGGTTATGTGTGGTGGGGCTGGTTCTTGGGCAAGTACAACCGTGGTTCTATCTGCATCAACTGGTAGCACTATCTTTTCTGAAGACTGTGTTGTTACTCCCATGGATACTGCCATCACCCTCTCCAATTCAAGTGGATGATAAACAAGAAAAGTAATGGAATATACAGACATTGTATGATAGACAGGTGCAATGGATAGTGGAGAATAAAAGAGGGCATGAAATAATTCATATTTTGTTGTCTAACCAAACAGGATAGCATGACACAATTTCACATATATGATGGCTAACTAAACAGGATAGCATGACACAATTTCACATTATGATGGCTAACTAAAAAGATGGAAAGACATAGTTCAAAATATGATGACTATGTAAACAGGATGACATGATATAACTATATAATGTGTTTATTAAATAGGTTGGCATGCCATAATTCACATACATGCCGCCTATGGAAACATGATAGCATGATATTATTCACGGATAGAATGACATAATTCAAAATATGATGACTGTAAACACTAAACAAGATGAGATGATATAACTATATGATGTCTTTATTAAATTGGTTGCCATGCCATAATTCAGATAGATGTTGTGTATGTAAACATGATTGCATGATATAATTCAAATATATGATTTATATAGTAAGCAAGTAAGCAGATGGCAATTCATATATGATGTAAAAACTAAGCAATGCAAGACAACATGCATGACATGGGTAATATAACCCTGCCAAGTTTGAGCATAGACCTCAGGGGGGAAATAGGACTGGTCATCAGTCTCTGAATAATCCTCTGAGGAGCTCTCTGTATCCAGCAAGATGTCTGCTTCATCAGGTAGCATTGTCTGCTCTGAATACCTTGTTTTCACTCCAGATACTTCCATCACCGCTTGAAATGGCTGATGCACAGGAAGCATAGTTGAATATACAAATGTTGTCGACAAATGGAACACGTAATACAAAAAAATGATAGCATGATATAATTCTCATACTTGATGATTGGCTAAACAACATGGCATTGCATAATTCACATATATAATGCCTTTGCAACAAGATAGCGTTGCATAATTCACATATATAATGTCTTGCAACAAGATGGCAATGCATAATTCACATATATGGTAATTAGACACTAAATAGGTGGCATTCACACAAAGCATGTCTAAACTAATCAAATGACATAGCAATGCAAGACACCGTACGCACGTTATGAGCAACATAACCCTGCCAAGTTAGAGCATACACCTCGGGGGGAAATAGGACTGGTCATCTATCTCTGGATCCTCCTCTGAGGAGCTATCCGTAACCAGCGAGATATGTGCTTCGTCAGATAGCATAGTTTGCTCTGAAGACCTTGTTTTCACTCTGGAATTTTCCATCACCGTGTCAAATGGCTGATGCACATGAAGAGTAGTTGAATGTACTAACATTGTTGACAAATGTAATACGTAACGGAAAAAAAGGATGGCCTGATATAATTCACATATAAGATGACTACCTAAGTAGGATGGCATTGCAAAATTCACATATATGATACATGGCTAAACAAGATGGCGTTGCATAATTCACATAAACGATGAATAAACTTAACAGATGGCATTCACACAAAGCATGTCTAAACTAAGTAGATGACATATTTGATGTATAAACTAAGCAATACAAGGCACCATATGCATGATATAACCAACATCAGCATGCCAAGTTAGAGCGAAGACCTCAGGGGGTAAATAGGAGTGGTCTTCCCCTTCTGAATCCCCTCAGAACAGATATCTTCCTCTCAGATACAATCCGAAATGGGTGGAGGGGGGGGGGGCTGCCTTTGCGCCTTCCATGGAGCGACGTTTGCATGAAATTTTATTGCCACGCAAGGCTCGTCCCTTTTGCTCTACATGTTCAGTTCCATTGTGTACAATAACTAACATGCATAGGAATAAAACATAGTGAGATTATGTAAGGAGTGCATGCAGAAATCCAGACTGATGGTAGCAACCAGTGGATAGACCCAAAACCAATGATAGCACGCAGATAATGGCTTTAGTTAAAAAATACAGATAATGGCTTCTTTACTGTTTGTTTCCCACCCAACATGAAACTCATAGTAGACACCAGAGATTAACAAGATAGTAGATAGATACTATTGATTGCAGCCCCAATATGAACCCCACAACCATTTAGAAACTCAAGTTTGACCATTATTTTGGAGCTGACTCAGTGTCTAATCGGTGAACAGGATGATAAAGTAGCATGTAATATTAAGTGATGCATAACGTAAGCAAACACGAAAGAGTGCGACCTCTCTTGCGGACCCGTGTAGTCCTCGAGGTCATGTGCTCGGTTAATGATGGTAATGAAGTTGTCATGGCTACCGGCGGTGGGGAAGAAGATCTGAGGCGGTGAAAGACAGTCTGGAGGCCGGATCCCTGCTATGCTGGACCCTTCTGTCGTTGGAGCAGCTGAGGGGGTGGACGACGACGCAGCAGGAGCGGGACAAACCACACAAGGTTTTCTTTGACAACTTTCTGTAAGAGAAGAAATTTTGTAAGGGCTTGTTTGAATTGGAGGATTCTAATAATGCAGGGATAGGAAATACACAGTAATAGGATAGGAATGCACGTGCAAAACAGAGAATTTAAAAACACATGATTTCTGCCAATCTGGGTATTTGGTTCACAAGAATTGGAAGATCACAGGATGCAAAGAAGCATGGTGAGATTAAGTCAAACCAGAAGAAAATGTATGGTTATAATGCTATTATGCTACTATCTCTTAGTCTTGTGCTACATGAATAGGAATTTGAAAAGGAGGACAAGTGGAAATTAAAATTCCTACAGTTTTTCTTTCAAGGAGACACTAAAGGAACAAATCCTACAGTTTTCCTTTGCTCCATTCCTTTGAACCAAATGCATGAATAGTAGTACCATAGGAAAGTTTCCAATTCATATGTTTTTCCTTCACTTTTCCTTTCAAGCACTCGCGATTCTAGTAGGCAGGCTTGAGCAAGGAAAAGCCTACACTCAAAAAATGTTTTTGTGCTACTTCGACTACTTTGGACCCAGGCCACTGCCCTACTAGCTCAAGTCCCAGGCCCATCGACAAATGCACAGCTCAAACACGCAGAGATAAATAATGATGGCATTTGAGAGAGTCCATCACGGATAGCTAAGTTGCCTGGTACCTCACTTCTTGTCATATAGTAGGAGAAACTAATCGTATTTCACGTTACTGCGTGTGCTCAGTGGACAATATATATAACATGTAGAGTAAAAAAGAGATGCAACAAGTGTACAACCTCTTTGGCGAAGCCATCTCGATCTCAGCATGATTGGGTTGGTCGGGGAGGATGATCCGGCTGACTTGGCTGTCGGGAGGGGAAGAAGATCTTAGGCATCTTGAGATGGAGCCCGGGGTACTGCTCCGCTGTGATGGAGGGTTTCGTTGTTGGAGCCGCTCCGGTGAGTTGTACGACGCCGAGGCTGAAGCAGGACAGGAGAGACAACGTTAGCCTGAGTGGAATTCTAATAGCATCTCCAATAGATGACATAAAATACATAACAAAAAAGTGCTAGATGTAGAATAAATCAGCCGCTCATCTCTGAACTTAACTGTCGAAACTGAATTTAACTGTCAAAACTGAACTTAACTGTCGAAACTGAATTTTGTTGTCGAAACTGAATTTTACTGCCGAAACTAAACGCACTAGTAGCAGAAAAGCAGTAGCAGCAGCAGCAGCGCGTACGAGAGGTGGGGCAGCTGGTCGTGTAGCAGCATCAGGTGAGGCTACACGTTAGTCGACTGAATTTTCATCTCTGGTCAGTCGATTTTCTAGCCGTTGGATACGAAATCAAGGGCCAACAGTTCATCTTCAACCTCCACCCCACTGAGCCGCCAGCCACCACCGACCAAACCGCTGCCCACCGCCGCCCGCGGTTGACGGTGCGCCGCCCCGCCCGCCCTGAAACCACTCCCCACCGCCGGTCCACCGCCGCCCCGGTCATCCCTCTAGCCCCCCCTCCCCGTGCCGAGCTTTTTCTCCGGCGATCCCCACGCCACCGCCCCACCACCGCCGATGACCACCGCCCCCACCCTGAACCCTA
>NC_057814.1:109040421-109130834 GCF_018294505.1 Triticum aestivum | reverse complement strand
GATTCAGTCGAGTGAAGTGTAGATAAATCGGAGCAGCATCGCAAGCAAGGGCAAGAGCGAGAGCAGCACCGCGAGCAAGAGCAAGAGCGAGAGCAATAGCAAGAGGACACCAAGCAGGGGACCGAGAGCAAGAGCAGAGCAGCAGCGCGAGCTTGAGCTAAAGCAGTAGCAGCTCCTACTGATGTGGACGTCGTCGCCGAGGGAGCGATGCTATGGAGGAAGTGGCCGGCAACGCCGCCGTGGATGCAGTCGTGCCGTGTCGGCTCGGGACCGAGCGCCGGCAGCACCGTGAGACCGAATCAAGAAGAAAATGCGGCGATTAGTGTACAACCTCTTTGGTGGTGCCGATTAGGCCTCAGCTTCATCCGAGGAAACGGTGATGATGACGCTCTTCCGGTGGTGCAGGTGAAGACGGCGGTGTGGGAATGGAGGTGGTGCGAAAGACGAGGGGAACGTCGGGGCAGCTCGTTAGAGGTGGAGGAAGGGGTGGCTGAACAGGCGGGACGACGAGATCGACGACGGATCCTCATCTGGTACGGTGGATGAGGGACGTCGAGGTATTGCTGTGGATGACGTCGTCGGGGAAGAGGCTCCGGCTGGGTGGCGGACAAAGGAGGGTGTGGGGCTTCATTGGTTTTCGCGGCCTCGGTGTACGAATGGGTGGGCGGATAGGATGGGAGTGGGGAACCATGGCTTAGGGACGCGCTTGTCCGAAATGTGGGGTAATTTACGAAAGTACCCCGACCGATTTGAGCTACGCGGTTCTTTTGGTTCAGGGGTATCATGGGCATTTCGCATGTCGGGATTTCACAGGAGGTGGGAGTTTTCGCGCGCGTTGTAAATTTGGAATAGCAAGGCGTAGGTTGAGATGGAGGGAGTTGTCGGAGCACAACGAGACAAAGATATATCTTAAATCTTTCAGGGTAACAAGGCGCGGGTTGAAATTTCCGGACAAGCCCAACGTGTACTGTACCAAATCAATTCGCACTTCCGTCGATGAAAAAACAAAAAGAAATCAATTCGCAGCACACAAGAGAGTCTAGTCCCCTGTACAATACCAAATCAATTCGCACTAAAAATGTCATTCAAAACTTTGAATTCATGTTATGTTCAATTAAAATATTTTGCTACGTGTATAACGCATGCAACCTGCTACTCAAATGAACGTTTTAGTGCATTCCAAACGTATATACTACCACTTCAATATGAACTCAATTTGAATTCGTTTCTCTATTTAAATAAGATCTACAATAATGATTCTTGTGAAGTCGAACCATTTGAATTTGTTTCTCTATTTTAATAAGATCTACAATCATCATTATTGTCAAGTTAAACCATCGTTTGTGTATTATCTTCACAGCACACCACTCGAACTCGATTTTTTGAATCCACTTTATGTTGATGTCAAATCACAGTACATTTCAAGCTCTAGCTAGATCTTCATAATCTAAACCATGTCTCATATGTATAATGTGTTTATCACATAATGTATGGTGCCCCGCCCCCTACGCCTACAAGTATTTAGATGTGAGTTGCAAACATCACACATTACCACAAATTCAAATAAAATGTGAGATTGTTCGATATATAGTATTGTTTAGATTGTTCGATATTTAGTTGTAAGCTGCAAACGCCACATATTATCACAAATTCAAATAAAATGTGAGATTCTTTGATGTATAGTATGCTTTATATTGTTCGACATTTAGCTATGAGTTGCAAACGACATGCATTATCACATTATGGTATAACATGTGCAAAACCACAACACGCGTATCACCGCTATATTCATGCATGCATATGTTTATAACACTATGATCTCCTATTCAAATATATGAATCCACTTTCATATCAAATTATGATCTTTGTTAGTCTCTTACACCCACACAATCCTCAAACTTTGTAGCTAGCACCAATTTTCTCTCATGCATGCACACGCCCTCCTCGCACCCCCTCCCTCAGCATTCTATCCATCGCACACATTCATTTTTTTCTTTAGGTCGTTCTCCCACAGTCTCCACAACTCCTTTCCGACACACACAAATCGATAAACCTCTCCAGCAATGTCTACCTACAACATACACACGCACCTTCCATCTCCTCCTTTCTGTGTCCATGCCTTGTGTCTCTCATACGGTCCCACACACGTGTAAACTCTCGCCCCTCTTTTCATCGATCTCACAACCGCGCACTCCTCCCCCTATCTAGCTAGTAGCTCAGCCTCTCGCACCACCTCCTAGCTCCATTCTCTTTGACTATCCATCTCACAGGGCCTTATTCGCGCACTCCTCCCCCTATCTAGCTAGTAGCTCGGCCTCTCGCACCACCTCCTAGCTCCATTCTCTTTGTCTATCCATCTCGCCGGGCCTTATTTGCCTCTAACAAATGGATGTACACCGACCGATCTCCCGCTATACATATAGCTAGCTAGGTCCTTATAACTCATTTTCCCTGCGCGTCGATCGATCTACCTCATTAGTTATGTCTCTCCCTTCCTCCGACAAACAACAATTGATCTACCGATCTAGTTAGGTTTGCTTACCAAACACATGGGTCCCCTTCATCATCCATGCATGCGTACCGACAGATCTATCACGCACAGGCACACACAGAAACACATCCCCACTCTTATTGATAATATTGCAGTTCTACCCTTAGTTTGTCTAGTAGGCCTCTCCCACCATCTTCGAGAAGCAACTCCATCACCCATCCAGCACTCTACCTCTCTCCCTCCCTCTCTCTCTCCTCTCTCTCTCTCTCTGACCCAACCTATTTCCCGTCCTTGAGTTATGTATGGATGTCGACCGATCTCCCTCAAGACATAGCTGATACGTCTCCGTCGTATCTACTTTTCCAAACACTTTTGCCCTTGTTTTCGACTCTAACGTGCATGATTTGAATGGAACTAACCCGGACTGACGCTGTTTTCAGCAGACTTTCCATGGTGTTATTTATGTGCAGAAACAAAAGTTCTCGAAATGACCTGAAACTCCACGGAACATCTATTTGGAAAATAAGAAAAATACTGGAAGAAAAATCCATGTCAGGGGGCCCACACCCTGTCCACGAGGGTGGAGAGAGCGCCTGCCCCCCTAGGGCGCGCCCCCTGCCTCGTGGGCCCCCTAACGCTGAACCGACCTCAACTCCAACTCCATATATTCACTTTCAGGGAGAAACAAATCAGAGAGAAGGATTCATCGCGTTTTACGATACGGAGCCGCCGCCAAGCCCTAAAACCTCTCGGGAGGGCTGATCTGGAGTCCGTTCGAGGCTCCCGAGAGGGGGATTCGTCGCCATCGTCATCATCAACCATCCTCCATCACCAATTTCATGATGCTCACCGCCGTGCTTGAGTAATTCCATCGTAGGCTTGCTGGACGGTGATGGGTTCGATGAGATCTATCATGTAATCGAGTTAGTTTTGTTAGGGTTTGATCCCTAGTATCCACTATGTTCTGAGACTGATGTTGCTATGACTTTGCTATGCTTAGTGCTTGTCAACAGGGCCCGAGTGCCATGATTTCAGACCTGAACCTATTATGTTTTCATGAATATATGTGAGTTCTTGATCCTATCTTGCAAGCCCACCTACTATGTGTTATGATCCGGCAACCCCGAAGTCACAATAATCGGGACCACTCCCGGTGATGACCATAGTTTGAGGAGTTCATGTATTCCCCATGTGCTAATGCTTTGTTCCGGTACTCTATTAAAAGGAGGCCTTAATATCCCTTAGTTTCCATTATGACCCCGCTGCCACGGGAGGGTAGGACAAAAGATGTGATGCAAGTTCTTTTCCATATGCACGTATGACTATATTAGGAATACATGCCTACATTACATTGATGAATTGGAGCTAGTTCTGTGTCACCCTATGTTATGATTGTTACATGATGAACCGCATCCGGCATAATTCTCCATCACCGATCCGATGCCTATGAGCTTTTCACATATTGTTCTTCGCTTATTTACTTTTCCGTTGCTACTGTTATAATCACTACAAAACACCAAAAATATTACTTTTGCTACCGTTACCTTTGTTACCGTTACCACTACTATCATATTACTTTGCTACTAAATACTTTGCTGCAGATATTAACTTATCCAGGTGTGGCTGAATTGACAACTCAGTTGCTAATACTTGAGAATATTCCTTGGCTCCCCTTCTGTCGAATCAATAAATTTGTGTTGAATACTCTACCCTTGAAAACTGTTGCGATCCCCTATACTTGTGGGTTATCAAGACTATTTTATGTTGCCGTTGCCGGGGAGCATAGCTCTATTCTTTGAGCACTTGGGATTTATATCTGCTGGTCACTATGAAAAACTTGAAAGACGCTAAGACAACAATTTATCCCTCAACTACGAGGGGAGGTAAGGAACTGCCATCTAGCTCTGCACTTGATTCACCTTCTGTTTTGAGTAAGCTTGCGACACCTAAACCTGCTTCTGCTATTCATTCTTATATGTCGCATGTTATTGATGATGCCACTTCTGCTATGCATGATACTTATGATGAAACTACTTCTATGCTTGATACTACTGTGCCACTTGGTGAATTTCTTGATGAACAACTTGCTAGGGCTAGAGAGAATGAAATTATTGATAATATTTATGAAAGTGATGATGAAGACTCTTCCCCTAATAAGTATGAATTACCTGTTGTGCCTGAGGGCTATGTTATGGATGAAGCAATTGCTAACGAAATTTTTGCCTGCAAAGATAGATATGATGTTAAGAAATTATTAGCTAAATGGAAGCAGCAATCTCTTAATGCTAGAATGAAACCTGATCCTGCTTTTGCTGCTTCACCTATCTGTGTTACTGATGAGGATTGTGAATTCTCTGTTGATCCTGATATAATTGCTTTGGTTGAATCTGATCCTTTTTATGGCTATGAATCTGAAACTGTTGTGGCACATCTTACTAAATTAAATGATATAGCCACCCTGTTCACTAATGATGAGAGATCTCGCTACCTTTATATCCTTAAAATATTTCCGTTCTCATTAAAGGGTGATGCTAAGATATGGTTTAATTCTCTTGATCCTGGTTGTGTGCGTAGTCCCCAGGATATGATTTATTACTTCTCTGCTAAATATTTCCCCTGCTCATAAGAAACAAGCTGCTTTGCGGGACATATATAATTTGGTGCAAATTGAAGAAGAGAGTCTCCCACAAGCTTGGGGGAGGCTTCTCCAATTACTTAATGCTTTCCCTGATCATCCTCTTAAGAAAAATGAAATACTTGATATCTTTTATAATGGACTAACCGATGCTTCCAGAGATTACCTGGATAGTTGTGCTGGTTCTGTTTTCAGGGAAAGAACACCGGATGAAGCTGAAATTCCATTGAATAATATGTTAACCAATGAAAATAATTGGACACTTCCTGAGCCAGCTCCTGAGCCTATTCCTAAACCAACTCCGAAGAAGAGATGAGTTCTATTTCTCAGTCCTGAAGATATGCAAGAGGAAAAGAAATCTATGAAAGAAAAGGGTATTAAAGCTGAAGATGTTAAGAATTTACCTCCTATTGAAGAAATACATGGTCTTAATTTACCGCCTGTTGAAGAAATATGTGATCTTAATCCTCCATCTATTGAAGAAACTCATGGTCTTGATAACCCGACACAGGTAGTAAAGGTAAATTTTCTCTATAGATTTGATGAAGGTGATATTCCTCACTATAAGTCTGCTAGACAATGCTTAGAAGAGTTTGATAATTTTATTGTCAAACAAGAAAACTTCAATGCTTATTTTGGTAGACAATTGAAATATAATTCCGATAAGCTTGAATACTTGGGTGATTATATGTCTAGCGTTAAAGGTGAACTTAAACTCATTACCAAACATGCTTCTATGGTTACCACTCAAGTAGAACAAGTACTTAAGGCTCAGAATGATTTGCTCAATGAATTAAAGAATAAGAATAATGATTATGCTGTTAGAGTGCTACTAGAACTGGTAAAATGACTCAGGAACCTTTGTATCCTGAAGGCCACCCTAAGAGAATTGAGCAAGATTCTCAGAGAAATAATATTGATGCACCTAGTCCTTCTAACAAGAAGAAAAAGAAAAATGATAGGACTTTGCATGCTTCTAGTGAACCTATTGCTGAACCACCTGAGAATCCAAATGATATTTCTATTTCTGATGCTGAAACACAATCTGGTAATGAACATGAAACTAGTGATAATGTTAATGATGATGTTCGTGTTGATGCTCAACCTAGCAATGATACTGATATAGAAAATTGAACCTGCTGTTGATCTTGATAACCCACAATCAAAGAATCAACGTTATGATAAGAGAGACTTTGTTGCTAGGAAACACGGGTAAAGAAAGAGAACCATGGGTTCAGAAACCCACTGCCTTTTCCTCCAAACATCCAAGAAAAAGGATGATGAGGATTTTCAGCGCTTTGCTGAAATTGATTTAGACCTATCTTTTTGCGTATGCGATTAACTGATATGCTCAAAATGAATCCTTATGCAAGTAATGAAAGATATTGTTACAAATAAGAGAAAGATACCGGAAGCTGAAATTGTCACCATGCTTGCTAATTATACTTTTAAAGGGGGAATACCAAGAAACTAGGAGATCCAGGGGTGCCCACTATACCTTCTCCCATTAAAAGAAACTATGTTAAAACTGCTTTAGTGATCTTGGAGCTGGTGTTAGTGTTATGCCTCTCTCTTTATATCGTAGACTTGATTTGAGTAAGTTGACACCTGCTGAAATATCTTTGCAAACGGCTGATAAATCAACTGCTATACCTGTCGGTATTTGTGAGGACTGCCTGTTGTGGTTGCAAACGTTACTATTTTAACGGCTTTTGTTATTCTTGATATTCTCGAGGACGATAGTATGTCTATTATTCTTGGAAGACCCTTTTGAATACTGCAGGGCTGTTATTGATTGGAACAAAGGCAATGTCACTTTTCATGTTAATGGTAATGGAGCATACGGTACACCTTTCCGAGGAAACAACCTCAGGTTCATAGTATCAATTCTATTGGGAAAAATTACATCGATTATATTTGGAGGTTTTTGAATTTCCTCTTCCTACTGCCAAGAAGAAATATGATATTCTTATTATTGGGGGATGTGGCAGTATCCCCGCTGAGGGTAACATAGTGTTATTCGAAATTCTCCGGTTCCATGTTAGTGGAATGAGTTTGTTAACAAGACTTGATCAACTTGTTAGTGGATTTCCTTTTGATGAGCATTGAGATGGATGAAACTAGAAGCACAACCTTCTGTACCCTCTCTTCTACTTTCTGCTATTTAGTTGAAATAAAGTAAAATAGTATTTTTCTTGTCTGTTTTTCTGATTTATCTGTGCAATATAAAAATACCCCGAAAATAAAGTTCTCCAAATGCCCTGAAAATGCGAATATGATTTTTTTTCCAGAATATTTGAGAATATCTGGCCACTGGAAACACAGCAGGAGGGCAAGGACCTGGCCACGAGGGTGGAGGGCGCGCCCCCCTGCCTCGCGGGCCCATGGTGGCTCCCCTCCACTTATTCCTACACCCACACACTTCTTCTTCCTCGCAAAAAAATCACCATCCAACTCAAGCACGAGTTCTAGCTCATTTTGCTGCGATTTTCGATCTCCTTGCTCAAAGCACCTCTCACAAAACTTCTTGGGGAGATTGTTCCTTGGTATGTGACTCCTCCATTGGTTCAATTAGTTTTTGTTCTAGTGCTCTATTCATTGCAAATTTGTGTTGCCTAGGTGACCATGTTCTTGAGCTTGCATGTCAAATTTATAAGGTTCCAAGTAGTTCTAATGCTTGATTTAGGCTCTAGTCACTTGTAGGAGTAGTTGCTATCAATTTCGTTGAGCTTGGTTCACTTTTATTTGAAGTTACTAAAAATTTCAGAAATTTTTCAGAGGAAGAATATTGCTTAGGAAAATGTTCCAAGGTGGTTATTCAAGGAAGCAAGGACCCAGGCTTGCAATGCGTGATGCTGACGATGAGCCACCAAGGGACGCTCCAGTGCGGCCTTGTGAATGGCCTTCGGAAAACTTTATGGATCGAGCGGGAATCAAGGAAGAATCTAACGCATATTTGCGTAACACTGATCTTGTGAGCTTCGAGGTAGACAAATGCCGCCAGTGCCACTATCTCACTAGTTCCTTTGTGAGGAGGTTTGAATTTTCGTCTTCACGTAATTCTCCAACGGTCCTGTTTGATCTTTATGAAAAATCTTATACCATGGACTTAGAGGATTTTACTACTGCTTGCAAACTTCCACAATGGGGTAGTGCTAGTGAACCTCGCAAATCTGAATTTATAAATTTTCTGCCTAGTATAACTGTGGGGGAATCCAGAGATATAGCACAAGCTACCATAGGGAGCATTCATTTTCCTGCTATACATTATTTTGCTCTCTTCATAGATAGGTGCATAAATGGTAAAGATGAAGCATGTCATATGTGTGTCCCTGACCTTAGTATTCTCAGGAGTGCTGTGTTAGGAGACAAATCTTATAATTTGGGAGCCATTGTTGCACGTCGGTTGCATCATAATAGATTTAGTGGAGATTTCTTTGGAGGAATTTATGCAACCCGCTTAGCTGATTTTCTTGGTGTGGACGTTTGTGAAGATGATATTGAGTTGCCTACTTATTAAGAATTTAATGATATGGTTCACCACCAGTTTGTCGAGAGGAATGAATCACCTCTCCGGTATCGCTTAATCTTTGACAGACGTCGTGCTGTCCGTATTACTCTCCCTGCTCCTGCCTTCTTTGATTATCAGGCAAAAGGAAGATATGTTATTACCAGCACTATTTGGAAAAGGGCTATAGATGATATGGCCACTAATGGCGCACCAGAAATGTGGTGCGCCACTACTATATACTAATGGCGCACCATGTGTCGGTGCGCCATTAGTGTCCAAATACTAATGGCGCACCACATCCACGGTGCGCCATTAGTAACAATTTTTTTTTCAATTTTTTTTCAAAACTAGTAATGGCGCACCACATCCACGGTGCGCCACTAGTAATTTTTTTTCAAATTTTTTTTCGAAACTAGTAATGGCGCACCAGTGGATAGTGCGCCATTACTAGTTAAACTAGTAATGGCGCACCACATCCACAGTGCGCCACTAGTAATTTTTTTTCAATTTTTTTTCTTTTTTTTTATTTTTTTTCAAAACTAGTAATGGCGCACCGTGTGTGTGGTGCGCCATTAGTAGTTCAACTAGTAATGGCGCACCACACACGGTGCGCCATTACTAGTTCAACTAGTAATGGCGCACCCACACACGGTGCGCCATTACTAACTTGGCCCAAAAATTCCACCGAATGCACCCCCCCTTGATCGCCTTTTCAGTTAAAAAAATAAAAGAAAATGATGGAAATGTCAAAAAATAAAAGAAAATAAGTTTCCCATGTGATATGTGGTCTACTTGTTGGGAAAATTTACAAATATGAATTTCGACTTTATTTGCAAAATCTCTCTGGAATTTGTAAAATGGGCATAACTTTTGCATACGAACTCGGATTAAAAAGTTTTTTATATGAAAAATCATCTACTCGAAAAGTTACATCCGAATTTAACCGGGGTAACACTGTTAAACATCTTCAAAATCCTCAAAAACCTAACAGAACGAAAGATACGGGGCTTTTAAGATCTAGAGTGGAAAAAAATGGAAAAAATTTCAAACTTGGTCAAATCTGGTCAAACTGTGGTCAAACTAATTATTCTAGAATATTAGTGTTACTAAATATTTATTTCAGTTTTTTTGAATTTTGGTCAAATCTGGTCAAACTGTGGTCAAACAATGGTCAAACTAATTATTCAAGAAATATTAGTGTTACTAAATCATTATTGTTTTTTAAAACAATAGTTTCAAAATCAAACAGTGAAATGTGTGACGGGGCTTCCACTAGTAACAGAAAAAAAATTGGTTTCAAAAAGAAAATTGGAATTTTTTTTCAAAATATGATACGTAATATGACCCGGAAGTTTGAAATATTTTTTCAAAATTTCATCATACTCATGAACATGAACAAAGTCCTAGACATCAACAAGGTTTAATAGGATTGATATGATAGATATATCAACAAGTGCCTGTGAAGTGGGCTAGTGCTGGGGTTGGATAGAACTGCGAAGTTAAGCGTGCTCGGGCTGGAGTAGTGTGAGGATGGGTGACCTTCCGGGAAGTTTGACCACAGAGAGCGATTTGACTTGAGATTAAGCCATAGTGACCCGATATTAAGAAAAAACGAAAAAAAATTAAAAAAATTCTGAACAAATTTTTTTTAAAAAATTGTTACTAATGGCGCACTTCTATGCGGTGCGCCATTAGTATACGAGATACTAATGGCGCACCGTGGGCTATACTAATGGCGCACCTGTGGTGCGCCATTAGTATCTAATACTAGTGGCGTGGTACTAGTGGTGCACCAGTAGTGCGCCATTAGTAGGCAAAACTGGTGTGCCACTAGTAGGCCTTTTCCTAGTAGTGCAAAGAGGAGGCGGATGAGTACGAGAGGAGGGCGGAGGCAGCTCGCCGCCACGCTGCAGCTCAGGAGGCAATAACTGCAGCAGCGCAGTACGACCCCGACTACATCTATGGATATCCGCCAGGCCATCCGTGGCAATAAACCAACTTAGGCCAAAAGCCTAAGCTTGGGGGAGTACGTATTTCCCACCGACATTACATTTATGTTCACACAATCATTGCTAGATGTTGGTGCTCATACTTTTTGATAGTAATATCCATGCTAGTTTATTTTCTTTTCCTGCTTTCTTCTTGTGTTTGATAAACCTTAAGAAAAAAAATAGTTGTAGCTCTAAGCTAGTTTACTTTCTTGCTGTAGTAGTAATAATTAAAAAGAAAACTCAAAAAGATTTCCCGCTCTTCTTTTGCTTGTTGGGAGCTTTCCCGTGTAAATAGTTTTATTTCTTTTCTTTTCTTTGGGGGTGGATAGGAGAAGACCATAATGAAATTGTTGAAGTGGCTCATATATGCATTATTGTTGATTTAACCAAGAGCCCATATGGCCTTGTCTTCTCCTGTTTATTGAATGCTCGCAGATTCCAGCTTAGTCCAATGCACGTGCACTCTTATTATTATTCACATCGTTCGGTCGTGCAAGTGAAAGGCAATTATGACGATATATGATGGACCGACTGAGATGAGAAAAGCTGGTATGAACTCGACCTCTCTTGTTTTTGTAAATATGATGAGTTCATCGTTCCTGATTCAGCCTATTATGAATGAACATGTTTGCAATGACAATTAGAGATCATAGTTGCTTGTGCCATGCTTGATTAGCTATGAGTTATAATGGTTTACCTTGCGTGCCAAACATGCTATTAAAATGGTTGTGATGTGGTATAGTGGGGTGGTATCCTCCTTTGAATGATTTAAGTGACTCGACTTGGCACATGTTCACACATGTAGTTGAAACAAATCAACATAGCCTTTACGATATTTATGTTCATGGTGGATTATATCCTACTCATGCTCGTACTCAATGTCTATTAATTTTAATGCATGTTCATGACTGTTGTCGCTCTCTAGTTGGTCGCTTCCCAGTCTTTTGCTAGCCTTTACTTGTACTAAGCGGGAATACTGCTTGTGCATCCAATCCCTTAAACCCCAAAGTTATTCCATATGAGTCCACTATACCTTCCTATATGCGGTATCTACCTGCCGTTCCAAGTACATTTGCATGTGCCAAACTCTAAACCTTCAAATGAAATTCTGTTTTGTATGCTCGAATACCTCATGTATCAACTAGGGTTGTCCGTATCTTCCATGCTAGGCGGGTTATTCTCAAGAGGAGTGGACTCCGTTCCTCACTCACGAGAAAATCGCTGGTCTCCGGGATGCCCAGTCCCATGCTCTATGCAAACTAAATCAAAATAATTGCAAACAAAACTCCCCCTGGGACTGTTGCTAGTTGGAGGCACTCGTTGTTTCGAGCAAGCCATGGATTGATGATTGTTGGTGGAGGGGGAGTATAAACTTTACCATTCTGTTTGGGAACCGCCTATAATGTGTATTGCATGGAAGATATCGCCATCTCTTGGTTGTTATGTTGACAATGAAAGTATGACGCTCAAAATATTATTTATCTCTATTTCAAAATCGAGCTCTGGCACCTCTACAAATCCATGCTCCCCTCTGCAAAGGGCCTATCTATTTACTTGTATGTTGAGTCATCACCCTCTTATTAAAAGCACTAGCTGGAGAGCGCTGCTGTCATTTGCATCCATTACTATTAATCTTTATTGGGTATGACTATGACTGGATCTCTTTTACCATGAATTACAATGTCTAGTCAGTCCTTGATCTTTAAAGGTGCTCTGCATTTATGTTTTGCGGTCTCAGAAAGGGCCAGCGAGATACCATCCTATTATATTATACCATGATTGTTTTGAGAAAGTGTTGGCATCCGAGTTTTATTATTATTGCTCGCTAGTTGATTATGCCATTGACATAAGTAAACATGAGACCTAAGAGTTATTGTGAATGTGGTTAGTCATAATCTTTGCTGAAAACTTGAATGTTGGCTTTACATATTTACAACAACAAGAGCAAACAGAGTTTGTAAAAGTTTTCTTTATAACTTTCAGTTTATCAACTGAATTGCTTGAGGACAAGCAAAGGTTTAAGCTTGGGGGAGTTGATACGTCTCCGTCGTATCTACTTTTCCAAACACTTTTGCCCTTGTTTTGGACACTAACTTGCAAGATTTGAATGGAACTAACCCGGACTGACGCTGTTTTCAGCAGACTTTCCATGGTGTTATATATGTGCAGAAACAAAATTTCTCGGAATGACCTAAAACTCCACGGAACATCTATTTGGAAAATAAGAAAAATACTAGAAGAAAAATCCACGTCAGGGGGCCCATACCCTGTCCACGACGGTGGAGAGAGCGCCTGCCCCCCTAGGGTGCGCCCCCTGCCTCATGGGCCCCCTGACGCTCCACCGACCTCAACTCCAACTCCATATATTCACTTTCGGGGAGAAAAAAATCAGAGAGAAGGATTAATCGCGTTTTACGATACGGAGCCGCCGCCAAGCCCTAAAACCTCTCGGGAGGGCTGATCTGGAGTCCGTTCGGGGCTCCGGAGAGGGGGATTCGTCGCCATCGTCATCATCAACCATCCTCCATCACCAATTTCATGATGCTCACCGCCGTGCGTGAGTAATTCCATCGTAGGCTTGCTGGACGGTGATGGGTTGGATGAGATCTATCATGTAATCGAGTTAGTTTTGTTAGGGTTTGATCCCTAGTATCCACTATGTTCTGAGATTGATGTTGCTATGACTTTGCTATGCTTAATGCTTGTCACTAGGGCCCAAGTGCCACGATTTCAGATCTGAACCTATTATGTTTTCATGAATATATGTGAGTTCTTGATCCTATCTTGCAAGTCTATAGTCACCTACTATGTGTTATGATCCGTTAACCCCGAAGTGACAATAATCGGGACCACTCCCGGTGATGACCATAGTTTGAGGAGTTCATGTATTCACTATGTGCTAATGCTTTGTTCCGGTACTCTATTAAAAGGAGGCCTTAATATCCCTTCGTTTCCGTTAGGACCCCGCTACCACGGGAGGGTAGGACAAAAGATGTCATGCAAGTTCTTTTCCATAAGCACGTATGACTATATTCGGAATACATGCCTACATTACATTGATGAATTGGAGCTAGTTCTGTGTCACCCTATGTTATGATTGTTACATGATGAACCGCATCCGGCATAATTCTCCATCAACCGATCCAATGCCTACGAGCTTTCACATATTGTTCTTCGCTTATTTACTTTTCCGTTGCTACTGTTACAATTACTACAAAACACCAAAAATATTACATTTGCTACCGTGACCTTTGTTACCGTTACCACTACTATCATATTACTTTGTTACTAAATACTTTGCTGCAGATATTAAGTTATCCAGGTGTGGTTGAATTGACAACTCAACTTGCTAATACTTGAGAATATTCTTTGGCTCCCCTTGTGTCGAATCAATAAATTTGGGTTGAATACTCTACCCTCGAAAACTATTGCGATCCCCTATACTTGTGGGTTATCAATAGCTGGGTCTCTCCTTCTCAACACATATACGAGTGGTTCTACCTCTCTAGTTAGGCCTCTGCCTCCCCCTCCCCCCACCCCCCACACACCGATACATCGAGCGCTCTAGTCATGTCTCCCTGCCCCACACAAACTTGCCCTGTGCCCTCTGGCGTTCTGGTAGGCTAGTCGCCCTATATCTTTGACTTGCACACACACATTTTCGATGGCTCTCTTCATCGATCTCGCACACACCCACTTGATCCTCTCTTCGACTCTATCGATATCTATGACCCCTCCCTCTCTTCTCGTGGATCGCCCCCTCTGGCCCTCTCTATATGATATGGATATGCCTCTATTTCGCACACATTGCATGCAAAATTTTGTTTGAGATGTCATCGACACATATTCCCACAAATACATTCACAAAATCACACCCCCCAAACAAAAAAAACTCACGAACGCACACGCCATGTGTCTAGGTTTGTATCTCTCTCAGACACACCCATGTAGGTGGGGGACATGCACAAAGAGAAGAGGTGCACGCACGGCGCACGTACTCCCATCTCTTTCCCAACCACACCCGCGTGGGTACACGGTGGAGCTCATTTCTGTACGAAAAGGCAGCCCACATGGTAATTTGACACGTGTACTGGTTGTCCACTTGATGGAGGATCGTCTACCATGGGTGAACAAACATATTGCGACTTGACGCGTTATGTTAAAAAAGAGGCAAACCATGTGGGGCCTACCTTAGAGGCAAGGCTCTATACACTAGAGTACTTTTGATGTGTCCCGTCAACTCGCAGAACGAGGAGATGCTTTGTTAGTACGCTGTCTCCCCCACCCACGGGCGCGGTGGCTCGCAGGATGAGGTGAAGCTTGCTTACTAGTACGCCTTACGCCCGCTCCCTCGCCCACGCGCTCGGTGGCTCGCAGGACGAGGAGAAAATTTTACTACTCCCTCTGTTTACACCTCGTCCCTACCTTGGTTAGAGAGATTATCATATTGTTTGGAATATATGTCCTTTAGTAGATTTCAATATGAACTAGTTGTACATACTCCGAACAAATATAGACGTATTTTACAGTGTAGATTCACTAATTCTGCTCCGTATGTAGTCCATATTGAAACGGACGTAATAGTACGCACTCTCCCTCGCCCCTCGACCCTCGCCCACGTGGTGGACGTGCAGCAATTCATTCGGTCTCATATAGCTAGAACGATATATACTGCAGTACCATTATTGCTCGACTTCCCGAAGAGGCGAATAGCCAATCGCAAGGTTAATATTTTGGAGATGCCAAGTGCAGGGTTTGTAGGACAAGGAGTAGTAGGTGTCGCGTCATTTATAAATAAAGTTGTTTTTCTTCAGTGGCACGTACGCAATATAAATAGGTTCATATGGAGAGAAAAGGAAACCGCTCCACTATATACATAGGCAGGACGAGCCTACACGGTTGCTTGTTGGGGTTGCTCTCTTAAGTCTTCACACTCTCTCACACAAAACGACTGTGGCCACATCTCTAACATCCCGAGGGATCACGTCCACCGCGGGAAGGGTGGATGCTTAGTGTAGATGCGGTCGCCGTCGCCGACGGCGAAAACCCACTGTCAGCACGTCCCGATCAGGGGTCCCCGCCGTTCTCTCTCAAAAAGCCGGTGAGGTTACCTTCATCCATTTCTCACTGTCGCCACGTGGGCAGTTGCCGCCTCCCGCCTCCCTCCTCTAGGTTGAGCTACGTCCCGAAATCCCTCAGGTACAACTCCCTTTACACCCAGCTTGCACCATTGCTCCAGCTGCCCACACCACTCCATGTGGATATTTCTCTACTTCTTTGCCCCGCACGTACCTCTACTGGCTTCTACGTACTGTATTTGTGATGAGTTTTTGTCTCATCAACTAGTCCCAAGAATCTTATTCTAATCACACTTCTTCAATTTCTTTGCCACAGGGATGCTCATCTCGATTTTGGTGAAACTGCACAAAATCATCCGATGGTCACAGGGTTGCAAACTTCATTTCATTGGAAGCTCCAACGTTGCCAGCAAATTAAAGCCTGGTTAGGGTTTATGGCTCAAGGGCTAGGGACTGCATGGATCGTTTTTTCTTTAGCTGTCTTTGTTCCAAAATAAGTGTCAACTTTAGTAGTAGTACAACTTTGTACTAAAGTTTGCATAAAGTTGAGACACTTATTTTGGAATGGAGGGAGTACATATTGGCTATGATCTGTCAATCATTGAGATGCAATAGCATGCATGTTAGTCTCCTTTGTATTTGATGAAATGTTGCAACGGGCAACCTTGGACGCAAGATACATGAAACAGAAGCTGGAAGCTTCATAGCATTGTACAAATTTATCTCGCTGATAAATTACAGTACGTACTATACTAGTACTATGTAAAGAGTTAGGTGTCGCACGGTGTCCAGAAAATATGGTGATAGTGTGAGGTGGGCCATGTAATCACTGAGCCTGCGTGTTTTCACTGCTCTCGCACTCCTCCGCTGTAAGAATGGAGAAAATTGTAATCTAGTAGTACCTCCTTTCGCCGAAAGCGTGGGACATCCAGCAGTCCTACCACCTCAGTAATGATGACCAATGAGCCGCCAAATCACAGAAACCCTGTAGTAAGTTGGACGGACGAAGCAACCATCACTCTTGAACCCGCTTTTCCCTTCAACACAAGCGCCAGTGAGAGGTCGCGTCTGCTCTGCCCGGGCATGAATGCGGCACCGATTCTTTGGAGCGGTGCTGACAGTTTTGGGCGGGAAGCATGCGCGGGCGATGGAGGGGCTTTGGGTGGGCCAGGCTGGTCAGGAGCGGGCGTGGCAGCTGTCCCGCCTGTCCCGATCGGACGCCCGGAAACGAGAGTATGCACCGACTCTCGCGGCTAAATCGTACACTACACACCATCTTTCTGTAGGAGTAGGTCGATGTGTCGCTCTCTCTAACACACACATGTTGTTAAATACACACACACACACACACGCATATGCACACACAGGTTCATAGAATAGGAATATCGTGCGAGTGCGAGGCCACAGGAAGTGAGATACAAATCGAGTACATACAAGAAGAGAAGAGGTGACGAATATTCCATCAAACCTGGACTGAGGAGTAGTACTCCCTCCGTCTAGGTGTTAAGTCATCTGACGAAAATCAGATATTCCCTAAATGTTTAGGCATCGTCCATTAACTTCGCTTCTCAATCCCCTCCTGGCCTCATTGCTAGCGAGCGTTGTTACTTAGGGAGCATTCGGATCCTTAGCAAGAACAGTTTATAGCCTAGCCGGGCAAGGTTAGGCGTTTGGAACTGTTAAAATATGTTAGCTTTTGTGGGCCAGCTAGCTTGGGTGGGCTAGAAAAACCTTGCTAGCTCAGGAGAGCCAGATCGGCTCGCTTCCGACGGCAAACTTCGCGTACTACCTCCGTCCTGGTTTATTGGTCCCCATTGTATTTCGTGTCAAATTTTGACCATAGATTAAACTAACAAAATGTTCATGCATGTCACAAAAAATTATATCATTGAAAACTATGTTCAAATACGAATCCAACGATATAATTTTTGTTGACATGCATTAACATTTTGTTAGTTAAATCTTTGGTCAAAATTTGGCACAAACTACAAAGGGGACCTATAAACCAGGACGAAGGTAGTAGTAACATAGACTTGTAACATATGCATGTTACTAGTCCAAGTTACTCACCGTTATGACCAGCCTAAGCAATGTAACCAAACGCTCCTTACTCTGCCTTGTTATGTCCCCCGGAAACCCAATGCATGGAGCGCAACTATGAATTGATCAGTCAAGAAATCGAAGTCGGCTTGCATGTGAGTTAATACGTGGCCCTGCATGGTAGCTAAAACGACATCTCTTAGTTGTTGGAATTAATTGTTGCATTTAGAGACAGAAATCGGGGCTTTGATTGGAGGAAGGACCGGTCAAGTTTCTCCTTCTCCTCCAACCTGCTTGCACCTTGGACCCGCTGCACCTTCTAACGTGACTTATTACACCTAGATGGAGGGAGCAGAACGAGATACGGTGGCACACTGACTTAGGTCGAATACAAGTGCCCAAAATTGTGTGCATGTTATAATAAGGATTCACTTAAAATAGTACGTGAGCGAACAGAGGGATCAATTGGACAGTGTTCACGAGCAGTAGCGAGATGTGTGAGGTAAGATACACCGCTGGCGCTTTTAATTTTTCTTATTAATTTGTTTGTTTCACCCTCTGACTGGTGGGACCCAACGTACTACGTGGAGAGAGGTAATGTGACTAAGGCTGCATTATTTCTGTACTGCCAACACTGCTTTAAATCCCAAATGACCTTAGACTAGTCACAATGGATAGTAGCTTAGACTAGTAACATGCATATGTTACTAGTGTATGTTACTACCTCTAATAGTGGGGAGTAACATTGCATGGTATCATGCAACACTTCATTTATTAGATTGTAGACTCATTTTGTCTTGGTATGTGTGATGTTACAGTAAATAGATATGTTACCACATGCCTCTCTTTCCTCATTAATTACTCACCACATCATCTATTTTGCCAAAAGATGTGTGATGTTACCACCTATGTTACTCCCACTGTGGATAGTCTTACTACCAAAGCCACGTGACACGATTATGATTTAAATCCCAATGACTCCCACGCAAAAAAAACACGGCATGCTTGTCACACGAATGCAGGAATGTATAAAAGGTTACTTTCCTCTCGTCGAACATAAGGGGAGGGTGGTGTAGCTGGTTAGCCTATTCGCTCATCAAACTTGAGGTCTCGGTTCGATAACTACACTTGAGCATAATTTTGTTTCTGTTCGACTTCTTTCTTCCACCCAATGACAGGTAGGCCCTGCATAACAGAGAGAGAAGGTGATATGGGGCGGTGCTAGGAGGATTCTTTGACTGGTCAAAATGGATGGATACGGAGCTATACAATCTCGTGGTGACCGTATAATCACCTCATCACGTATACGCTGCAGCCTCGGCGCTTGTTTTCTAGGGTTGCACTCTTCACACTCTCTCTCCAGTATATATAAACACGCTAGAGCTTCATCGCTTGTAGTTGCTCTCTTCACACTCTCTCACCCTCTCCAGATCTAAACAAGACTTCGTTGGCCTCTCTCTCTCTCTCTCCCCTCACTGCTAGTTAAAGAGCCGGCAGGATCTGTCCGCCGGGAACGGAGGGAGGCTTAACATTGTCGCCATCGGTGAGGGAGGGAATCCACTACCGGTGCAGCTGTTCTCTTTCACCCAGCGGCAGCGCGGGAGGGCCTCCGACCCCTTCTTCCTCGCAACCGTACATAGTGTGGGCCGAACGGCCTCCGGTCGCCCACCAAACCGCACCCCAAGAACCTTAAGGTATAATTCACTTATTCCACATGCATTACTCTAGCTGCATGTGGGCTTTTTCCACTTCAGCACTCGAATCAAGGTGTTGGATCAAACAAGAAAGTAGTGGGGAAAGTTGTATAGCATGAATCTAGGACGTAGTTCAAAGAAGAAAGGAATGGGGGAAAATAGTGGGGAAAGTTGTATAGCATGAATCTAGGACGTGGTTCAAAGAGGAAAGGAAGGGGGGAAAGTAGTGGGGAAAGTTGTATAGCATGAATCTAAGACGTGGTTCAAAGAGGAAAGGAATGGGGGAAAGTAGTGGGGAAAGTTGTATAGCATGAATCTAGGACGTGGTTCAAAGAGGAAAGCAAGGGGGAAAGTACTAGTACAGACTGGCTATCCAGCACCTACGTTGGTCGAAAAGGGAAAACAATGACAAACGCAGTACGCACATCTGTAACGAACTGATCTTTTGTTTTGGGGGACAAGGCTGTAGAATTTGAGGGGGACTAGATTTGCTGCGCTCACATAGGGAAAGGTGTTTAAAGATAACAAAACTGGGACCAACACAAATATGCTCCTTAGTTGTTTGTTCTTTGTTGCAACAGACTGTGCATCACCCCTTCATACATCGGTTGATGCACATGGTGCTGGTGCGTCCACTGTCCCGTGCAACTCTTTAGCTGTTGTTAATCTAAGGCCCTGTTTGGTTAAAAACTGCCTAGTCCCTACCTGCTTGGTTACAGGGACTAAACATGGACTAGTGGTTATTAAATGACATGCTAAAAGACCATGTTACCCCTAGTAATGTACTAAGAGAGACAAGGTGCGATGCGGGGCAGGGGCAACTGTTGGAAAAAGTCCCAAAAAGACTCTCCCTCGGGGTCTTCTTTCTTTAGTCCCAAATGCACACTTTTCGTCCCTAAAAGTCCCTCCTCTTTGGTTTAGATGGGACTGACACGGACTTTTTTAGTCCCTACACCAAAATGTCCATGTAAACAAACACCCTCTAATAATGCCGCTGGAAAATTGATGCAATGCCACAGTTAAAAGCAAATTACATGTTTAACAAATTTTATTGTTAATATAATTTCTCTATTAATATTAATCAATGCCACCGTTTGAGAAATGCTACTGTCTTGCTTTATTTCCCATTTAGATAAGTTACATGCTTCTTTTTGTTGGCTTCTGTGTCATCCACCGTTATTGACCACTAGTTGTTTCCTTTGCACCTATGTGTAAATAGGGTTATCTACTTCACCTCGTTGCTATTGTGACCTTTTGTTGCACTACACAAAACACTTTTGTTTTAAGAGTGTTTTGTGCAGTTCAACCAAAATGTCACACCGACGACGTTGCTTGATTGCTTAATCTTAGTGGAACTGCACAAGAGGAGATCTTACTTTCTATCCGTGTTGGCAAATTTGGTTCAGATCTTCTTCTTGTGAGTTGTTTGAATTCCACGTCATGAGAGGTCAGTACTAGCCTTCTTTCACATGATTGTGAAGTGCGCTTTCATATTTTGTGCTACTTGTATGGTAATGTTGCTTGATTTTAGTGAACCGCACAAATGGAGACAAGACTTCCAATTTGCATGTCCACCGTAATATCCCATTGAGGTAAGATAAAGATATTTCACAACTGTTGGCCTGTATTTTTCCACTTTCATCTTAAAATTAACGTCGTTGTTTAGTGCTATACTTGTGCTCCCTAATTGACATGCCAAATCTTACATTGAAGGTGAAGCTTGTCTGTTATTGAACCAAGTGATGAAGGGGAAGAACAAGAGGAAGAAAAACAAAAATCAAGTCCCGGTGCTGTAATGAAGCACTGGAACATGCTGACACAAGTAATGATATAGTTTTGCATCTTAATTTATTGCTATGGCTGGAACGAGCAATTGTTTTGCCACTGATTTGATGCCACTCTTAATGTAATATGTAGTTATCTCTACTTGTGCAAACATGGATCTTCTTTGAAGATACCATATATTTTAGTGAAACTGCACAAGATGTTGGAAACATTAAACTAATCGAGGAGTATATAGTAAGCATGGCAACCACAGTAGATAACAACATATGGTTCCGGAGAAGTGCTTGATCTGTATGCTCTACACAATAAGCATCCTGACAAAGGTTAGTACTCGCCCACGGATTTCATCCATATGATTGAGCTTTGTCATCTCTATTGGTGTTGTGCTACTGTTTAGATACTGTCATGAGAAAGTGGTATTGTCCTTGAGAAGTGCTTCATCTGTGTTGTTTTAAATATTTTGTTTCCTTTTTTCGAGCAAACAGGCATGCTAGCATTTAGTTGTCCTCTTGTCTTTGCACAACAGGATCATCCTCCTCTGAAGAAGATTATGGAGTACGTGAAGTGACCAGTTCCGATTATGCCAGGATGCAGAAGCCATGTTTATCTTCTCATCAGAAGGAGCGCTTGAAGTATGGTTACATTACTCCCCACAAGACCAAACTAACTTCATCTCAGAAGGACTGACATATCTCCATCTTTTTTGCTGTGATTCGCAAGTACAATGTTGTTCTAGGATTCTTTCCAGTGAGTTACATTTTTTTTAAAGTGTGCTCTACATGGACCACGTAGGTGCCTGTTTAAACTGTCAATTCATAGTACAGTTTGCTTTATACTAATCACTTTTTTGTATTTGTGCAAATAGGGGTGCTCAGCTTGATTTCAATGGGAACTACACAAAATGTTCATGAGTACATCGAATCATTCATTTCCACCACAAGAAAGGAGGTGCCGATATGTTCAAGGCATTGCAACATATAAAGGCAAAATCATACAAGCTATGTGTGAATTTGGTTGATTTTGGTGGAACTACACAAAAAGAATAGCTAGTTTATTTAGCACGAGGTGCCATGTCAATGTCCGAACTGATGGCAAACCCTGCCCATTCCACAACCATAGGCATTTGACATTTTGGAATGGGAAAACCTTGTCAAAGTTTGCTCATTGATGTACACAAAACAACAAGCATTATACATTTTGGAATGGGACAACCTTGTCAAATTTTGCTCATTGATGTTAGCAAGAAGACATGCGTTTGATATTTTCGAATGGGACGCCCTTTGCTCACTAGTAGAAAAAGGACCTAATGTGAGACACATTAGCCCCGGTTTGATTTTAGCCCGGTACTAAAGGTACCATTAGTGCCAGTTCGAACGGCTATGCATTAATGTCGGTTCGTGTTGAAACTTTAGTACCGGTTCGTGCCACGAACCGGTACTAAAGGCACCTTTAGTACCGGTTTGAATCACAAACCGGTACTAAAGGGCTAACCTTTAGTACCGGTTCGTGCGAATCGGTACTAAAGGGGTCTGACCTATAGTACCGGTTGGAGACACAAACCAGCATTACAGGGCAATTTTCAAACTCTACCCCCCCTTTGTGTCGCCGTTTCAGTTTTGAAAAAATCAAAAGAAAATGATAAAAACTTCAAAAAATAAAATCCTTCGAGAGGTAGTTATATTACTACATCTACTAGTTAGGAAAATTTGAAAACTTAAATTTGGACATGTTTTGCAAAAAGTGTAGGGAAAATGTAAAACGGCTATAACTTTTGCATACGGCCTGTTTGCAATTTTTTAGAATCCTCAAATTGCAAAAGGAGAAAAAGAGATGCTCAAATTTAAGTTTTTTTTTAATTTTGGTTAAATCTGGTCAAACTATGGTCAACTACTTATTCAAGAAGTATTAATGTTACTACATACTTATTCAAGAATATTAGTGTTACTAAATAATTATTTCAATTTTTTGAATTTTGGTCAAATCTAGTCAAACTGTGGTCAAACTATGGTCAAACTTATTCAAGAAGTATTAGTGTTACTAAATAATTACTGTTTTTTAGAATAATAGTTTCAAACTCAAACGGTGAAATGTGTGACCTAATGCTCAAGCTAAACTGCTGCGGGGTAATAGGATTTACAGCTTACATTTGTCAGGAAAACAACAAGTGCAGACTTGGAAAGTAGGGGGAATAGAACTCCGAAGTTAAGCGTGCTCAGGCTAGGGGAGTGAAAGGATGGGTGACCGGTCGAGAAGTTAGACGATTTGGAATGAGTGATCCACACTTGAGTAGTTAAGAGTGGTGATTAGAGACTAAATCATCAAATAATTCAGAAAATTGAAAATAAAAAAATCAATTTTTTCCAAAAATTTCAAAAAAAATTTTAAAAAAAATTACCTTTAGTACCGGTTGGTAACACCAACCGGGACTAAAGGTCCCCCATACCACGGTGCGAGCTCACGCCACGTGGTGGGCCTTCAGTGGCGGTTTGTGCCGAACCGGTACTAAAGGGGGGGCCTTTAGTCTCCACTCTTTAGTGCCGGTTGCAGAACCGGCACTAAAGGCCCTTATGAACCGGTATTAAAGCTCCATTTTCTACTAGTGGCTTTTAGCAGTGTCGATCGATTTTTCTTTATTCTTTAGTTGTGAAGTAAATGTTGGCTCTGACATGTGAATCGTTGAGATGCATAATCATCGATTGTTTTGAATGTTCTCTATGAATTTCCAGGCCTGTGTGTCTGATTGCGATGTACAGGAACGCTAAAAAGCTGCTCAAACTCTTTGTACTCCCTCTGTTCCTTTTTACTTCGCACATTGTGAAAGTTCATACTTTTTTCTATAAGATTGGTCAAAGTAGTGATACTTTGACTGCAGACTAAAAAGGACCGGAGGCTGTACATGTGAAACTTCTGCAAAAGAGGTGATCACCCTGGGAATAATGCTAGTACATACTCCCTCAGTTTCTTTTTAGTCTGCATATAAGATTTGATCAAAGTCAAACTTTACAAAGTTTGACTAACTTTATATAAAAAAATATCATCATCTACAATACTAAAGTCATATGTTATGAAAATTAATTTCATCATTCATCTAATAATGTTAATTTCATAGTGTGAATGTTGATATATTCTCCTACAAAGCTAGTCAAACTTTTTAAAGTTTGACTTTGACCAATTCTTATATGCGAACTAAAAAAACGGAGGGAGTATTGTTTTGCATGTTCATCCAATGCCAGTGATACAAGAATTCGAACTAATCGAACTAAATTCATTCATACACGGTCGGCTTTCTTACAAACATGCTGGATTTCATTACATTTCATAAATTCTTCAACTAAAAAGGGGTGCGCTACAGGTATAATTAATTAACCGAAGCTACCCACCTGTGTCCGGTTGAGCCGAACAAAAGCTTCTTCTCCAGCGGACTGAGCTTCAGTGACTTAACTGCAGGTGCAGTTGCGTAACTGACATGTGGCCCAAACGCTTGTTGGGCCCACGTGTCAGTCAGCCAACTACACCAGAGTTAAGTAGAAGCAGCGTCCTTCTCGAACATAGCTCTCTGACTCCACGTCGCTGCCAAGAAGCTAATCGGCCGTCGATGGTCAACCCGCCTAGCTTGGCTTCAACTGGAGGGTAGCAGCGGTGGCCTTACTTGGACCAGAGAGGCGGCGACCTACCGTGTTCTACTCTTCCTCGTTTTCTGTGTGGCGCGGCCTCGTTGGCAGCGGGACGGGGCCTCAACGGAGCCGGCGATGTCCTCCGTCTCGTTGTCGGCGGGGCGGCGCCTCGGCGGAGCGGGGGAAATCCTCCCCCTCGTCGCTGGCAGGGTGGGGCCTCGGCTGAGCCGGCGATGTCCTCTGCCGCGTTGTTGGCGGGGCGGGGCCTCTGCGGAGTATGGCCTCCGCCTCGGTGCCGGCAGGGCGGGGCCTCGGCGGAGCCGGCGGGGTCCTCTGCCTCGTTGTTGGTGCCGCGGGGCCTCGGCGGAGCAGGGCCTCGTCGACGCCAACGGAGCGAGGACTCGTCGGAGCCGGCATTATCCTCTGCCTTGTCCTCGGTCTCACCAAACAGTGCCTCACCCGCTTCATCACCCTCTTTGTAGGCGGCTGCAGCCTCCGCCACCCGCATGCGGTATCGCCAGCGCTCGAGGCAGCCCTCGCGGGCGAAGCCGTACGAGTCGAGCAGCGCCTCCTGCTACGCCCGCTCCGCAGCGATCTGCTCCTCCGCCTGCAGGTGCTCCTGGAGGAGATGGTGGTTGTAGGCGGCGTCGGCCTGCACCTCCCAGAACTGCTCCTGATGCTTCTGCCTCACCGTGTCCATGTATTGGGCACGGGCCTCGCCGATGGTCATGGTGCAATGCAACGGCGAGGATGGCGCGGAGGAGGGGGGTGGCGCCGGATCGTCGACTACCATGTTCTCCATTGGGACGTCATCGTCCTACGGCTGCCTAGCGACCAGCCAATCGGCAGCAATGGCTGCCATCTCCTTGTGGTTCATTGTCCGCCCGTCCCGAAGAGCGATGGAGCGCGAGGAAGCCATGGTTGGCAGTAGTGGTGTGGACAGGAGAAAGGGAACGGAGGCGCATGACTGCGGCTATGGCCGGCGCAGCAGTTTATATAGCAATGGTGGGCGGCGGAGGGACGGACGTGTGGCGCCGGAGTAGCTGCCTCTGAGGCAGACGGACGGACGGCACTTGTGTCGTTTGAAGGCAGAGCAATCGCCTGCACCGGGAAGCGGGGCGGGCGGCGCTAACCGTTTCGTGCGAAAAGCGCGCGCGGGTGAGGGAGGCGGTCTGGGTGGACCAGGGCAGTCAGACTCGTGCTTGGCAGCGGGTCGGTCCAGCAGCCGGACATGCTGGCTCGCCAGCGAGCTCGCCGAGCTGAGCGACGACAATCAGACGATGGACGTAGCTTCCGACCAGGAGCCGGCGCCACTATCCAAGCCGGTTCATGCCTTGTTCGCCATAGAGCAGGTGCGGCCCACTCCAACGCCCCTAATGGAGGAAGAGCTACCAGCGCAGGAGGACCTGTGCTGCAACCTCCGTCTCCTCAACGTGCACCGGTGAACAAGCGAACGACAATGCCGTCGCGGACATGTGGCCCTATGATCCTGGCTTCCCGAATGAGCAGCGGGCGCTGTACCAGACCATCCATAGGGCCTACGAGGCCCTCTCCGTCGTCCTTTGAGTTGTTGCGCTCGTCGTGGCGCCGCCGTCTCGCGTTGTCAACATGGTCATACTAGGAGTGGATGACAGTGGGGACCCTCCAGGGCCATAGCCGCACGTATGCAAGGGCCTCCTTATTATATACAACTGTAATTTTTTTGCTTCCTCCTGGTTTCCTGACATCACGGTCCCACACCATTGTCAACCTAGGTAGTCAACAAATGAGAGAATTGCACAAGGAGCGGCCAACAGCTTGGACCAAGCAGCTCGAGCAGTATTTGTTTTTTTAGGTGTGAGCACTGCAGAGTTTTTCTTGAGCAATGTTTTCGTTGTTGTTCAGAGGAGAGCAGTTTATTAACTAGGCGGGATGTGGCCCGTCTAGCCCAGGCCAGATATCCAGCCCAGATATTAATTTTTTTCAAGCTGAAAATGGCTAGCCCAACTATACTTTTTTTTTGAGGAATACCCAGGCAAGGTCAACTTGTTATTCTACGCCCCGCTGGGCTGCAAATCTTTCCTATGAGGGACGCATTAGGCTTAACAAGAAAATGGGATTTAAGAAATAATAAATGGGATGTAATTATAAAAACTGGGCAGTAACTATAAAAAATTCACGAAACATGTAATTACTTTATAAAATATTATTTCTGGATTTTAAAATTTTTAATTTCATTAATTTTTGCACGCGCAATGTTTCATTGTATTTTTATGTAATACAAATTTATATTGAAATTGTATTTAATTTGACTAGAAATTTCGGGATAAAAATATTTCGGATCCCATCAAAATGTGGGAAATTTCATTGAATTCTGTTTTGAACGGTTGGCTGAAATTATTAATTGTTGTCCTTGCTAGATAATGGGTTGTACTTTTAACAAACTGTAAATGGGTTGTAGTTAATTCCATTAGACTTGAAAAATTGGGTGTACATTCTTACAAATCTCAAATGGGCTATAAGTTCTTTGTCAACTTAGTCAATATAAACGACTCAAGCTGCAGTTACCATACGATGTCCATCCAACGGCCGCCGTGCTTCTTCAACCTCTGGTCTTCTTACTCTAGCCACCCAAAGCAGCGTCGATCATGCCGCCTGCTCCTGCCTCCCGTTGCCGGCTGTGCTGCCGCGGAGGCCCCACCGCCCCCTACTACTCCCACCGCTCGCCAGGCCATCCTTCACTCACCCACACCCCCTGTTATTCTGCGGTGATGGCAGCCTCACACCACAGCCGAACCAGTGAACCCTCGTACTCCTCTCCGCGTGGGCATCCACTGCCGCGTCTTCCCCGGCTCTGCGTCGTCCCCTTCCTAGGCCTCGCCGTTGTCCACCGCCTTGGTGCTCTCAGCACGGCATGGTCAATGTGGTCAACGACCGACTTCCATCGGAAGAGTACTGTACGTGGAGAGGCTGACAGCTGGGTCCACGGCCACAGCAAGGAAGTGTCTCCTTATTACGCGGAAAATAATGATTCCTCCACCTGATAGCACGGACCCACCGGATGGGCCACCGTATTTCGCGAAAAAAACATTTCCCCCCTGACTGCTGGGACCCACCAGCTACATCTTCGCATGCAAGGAAGTGCGTCCATATTACGGGCAAACAAATGATTCGCCCCCTGACTGCTGGGACCCACCAGCTACATCTTTGCACGCAAGGCAGTGCCTGACAGTCGGGAAACACCTGGTCAAAGCATACGTAGCGTTGTCATTCTGGTCGCGGACGTGTACCTACATACTGGTCGATCGGTCTGTCTGCAGGCTGCAGCGATGAACCGTGGCCGTGCAAGGAAGGGCACATGTCGTAGTAGAGGCGCGCACGTGTCGTAGTAGAGGCGCGCACGTAGCATGTACACGTACGTACAGCGGCCAGGGTGCAAGAAAGAAAATACGGCCACGATGTACATATAGGTGGGGTCTTGAACGCCTACTCGCGCATACGTACGGCCAGGGCTCGTGTACATGGCCGGGTCAGAACGAAGAAACTGCGCCGTCGTCGTGTTCATGGTGAGGCAACGGAATGCGTCGTGTTCATCGGGAGGCAATGGAACGCGTGCTGTTCATCGGGAGCCAACTCGCTTGGACGGAACAGCCGATGGAAACGAGGCCTGGCGTACCGCAGAACGGAGGAAACGGCCTTGTGTTCGACCCGCCACGGTCGAAACGGGATGCTGTTCATCGGGAGGGGTCTGGCGTACCGCAAAACGGAGGAAACGGACTTCTCTTGGTCGAAACAGGGTCCTGTTGATCGGGAGGGGTGTGACGTACCGCAAAGAGAGGAAACGGACTTGTGTTCGAGCACTACGGTCGAAAAAGGGGTCCTGTTCATCGGGAGGGGTGTGGCGTACCGCAAAACGGGACTCCACGGGATACTGTTCATCTCCACCGTCGACCTCCTGCAGCCTCCACGGGCTACTGTTCATCCACCGTCGACCTCCTCCACCCTCCACATGCGACTGTTCATCCACGGGCTCCTGTTCATACAGCCTCCACCGCTCCTCCACCGGCTACTGTTCAACTAGCCCTCTCCACGGGGTCTTCAACCACCCCTCCACGGGCTACTTTTCATCCAGCCCTCCACCGGCTACTGCCACTGGCTACTGTTGAACCAGCCCTCCACCGGCTACTGTTCAACCTTCCCTCCACGGGGTCCTGTTCATCCACGCCCAACCGGCTTGATCGATCGGGGTCCTGTTCATCCAGCGGCAACACCACGGGGTCCTGTTCATCCAACCCCCCACCGGGAACTGTTCATCGAACGCCCCCAACAATGCTCACTGTTGATCCAGAGGCAGCATCGATCGGCTTCAGTTAGCAGCAGTAGCGAAGGAATCGCTCGATCGGGTTCAGTTAACAGCCATCGATCGATCGCTCGGGTTCAGTAACGCGTAGCCTGCTGTGCAATCGCTCGGGTTCAGTAAGAGCCCAACGCCTCGCACCCACGTGCGTACGTGTACAAGAGAAACGCGCAAACCTCCGTGCATCGCTCGGCCCTGACCACCCACCATAACCAGGAACACCATGATATTTTCCTCGCCCTCGCTTCTACCACAGTTTTTTCTGTCATGGACGGCCCAAAGAATGTCATGCAGCTGCGTCTCCGGCCCGCCTAGGACGAAAAGCCCATTTTCTGTCATGATTTTTTGTCATAGAAGTAGGAGCCCACCACATCTATGATGATACCGGGTTTTGTCACAATTATGGCCATAGAAGTGTCATAAGCATGACAGAAAAAATTCGTTCGGCCCAAATTGTCACGGATGTGTCTTTTTTTTGTAGTGCTATCTCGGATCTCCTTGACTTGCTTTTCAGCTTCCATCATGAGATCAATTCCGAAAATACGGCTATCTCCGGTTTGAGACTAGTTTAGCGGAGTGCGGCACTTACGCCCATATAGAGCTTCATAGGGTGACATCTTGAGGTTAGTCTGGAAGCTATTGTTGTAAGAGAACTCGGCATATGGCAGACAATCTTCCGATTTGGGTCCTTGGGCCAGAGCACATGCTCGAAGCATATCTTCAAATATTTGATTTACTCGCTCAGTTTGTCTGTCTGTCTGAGGATGATAGGCTGTGCTATATTTTAGCGCGGTCCCCAAAGCTTGTTGGAGACGTGACCAGAAAGCTGAGGTAAAAAGAGAACCTCTGTCGGAAGTGATAGTTCTTGGCACTCCATGCAAACTGACTATTCTGGACACATACAATTGTGCGAGCTGATCGGCTCGGTACGTGGTTTGGATGGGAATGAAATGGGCTACCTTGGTCAGTGTGTCCACCATGACCCATACTGCATCATTGCCTCGGTGAGTCCTTGGTAGTCCTGTGATGAAATCCATGCAAACATCATCCCACTTCCACTGCGGAACGGGCAGAGGTTGGAGGAGTCCGGCTGGTTTCTGGTGTTTTGCCTTGACTATGTTGCATACATCGCAACAAGCAACAAAATAGGCGATGTCCTTCTTCATCCCATCCCACCAAAATATCTGCCGAAGGTCTTCGTACATTTTAGTACCTCCGGGGTGAATGGAATACAAAGATTCATGCGCTTCTTTCAAGATCTTCATTCCTAAGTCTGCTTGATCAGGTACACAAACCCCTCCTCGGGACCTTAGTGTACCTTGCTGATCCTTAGATAAATCCTGGGTCTTGCCTTCTAGCATACGATTGACATGTTTTTGTAGAACTGGGTCGTCTGACTGGGCCCTGCGGATTTCATCCTCGAGAGTAGGGGTAACTTCCATCATATTAGCAAGACCAGTATCCACATTGAGCTGAGTGATCTCTTCCTGAAGTTCCGGAGGCAAGGACTCCATCATGGCATTCAGACTGGCAGGCTTGCGGCTGAGGGCATCGGCGACCACGTTGGCCTTACCCGAATGATAATGAATTCCAAGGTCATAATCTTTGACTAATTCGAGCCATCTTCGTTGGCGGAGGTTTAAGTCCGGTTGAGTGAATATATACTTGAGACTTTTGTGGTCGGCAAATATCTGACACCTTTTTTCAATGAGGTAGTGTCTCCAAATTTTTTAAGCATGAACAACCGCGGCCAACTCCAAATCATGAGTAGGATAGTTCCCTTTGTGGGGTCGTATCTGGCGAGATGCGTATGCTACCACCTTGCCATCTTGCTTGAGTACGCATCCAAGACCTCGCCTAGAAGTGTCATAATACACATCAAAGCCACGGTAGATGTCCGGAAGAGTCAACACAGGTGTTGTTGTCAGTCTGGTCTTCAACTCATTGAAACTTCTCTCACAGTCCTTAGTCCATTCGAATTTCTTATCCTTCTTGAGAAGCTCTGTCATTGGCTTGGAAATCTTAGAGAAACCTTAAATGAAACGGCGGTAGTACCTGGCTAATCCAAGGAAACTCCGGATTTCAGATACTGTCGTGGGTGCCGTCCAATCAAGCACGTCCTTTACCTTACTTGGATCCACGGCTATACCTTCTGCTGACAGAACATGCCCTAGGAATCCAACTTGCTTGAGCCAAAACTCACATTTACTGAATTTTGCGTATAGCTGATGGTCATGGAGTCTTTGTAAGACATATCTGAGGTGTTCGTTATGCTCTTCTTCACCCTTTTAGTATATTAGGATGTCATCGATGAAGACCACCAAAAATTTATCCAGGAAATCCACGAATACTTTGTTCATCATATGCATGAAGAAAGCAGGGGCATTGGTGAGGCCGAACGACATAACTGTATATTCATAAACACCGTATCGGGTAGTGAACGCGGTCTTAGGAATATCTTCTTTCTTGATCTTGAGCTGGTGGTATCCGGTCCTCAAATCAATGTTGGAGAATACTTTTGCCCCACTGAGTTGATCAAATAAATCATCAAACCTTGGTACTGGATATTTGTTCTTGATAGTGACATCATTCAACTGACGGTAATCCATACACATCCGAAGACTACCGTCTTTCTTGTCAACAAATATTGCGGGTGATCCCCATGGCGAAGAGCTTGGACGGATATAACCTTTCTGGAGCATCTCATCAAGCTGTTTCTTTAATTCCACTAATTCTGACGAAGGCATCCGTTAATACTTCTTGTATAACGGTGCGGTCACAGGCACAAGATCAATTGCAAACTCAAGCTCCCTGCCTGGCGGCATGTTTGGTAATTCCTCAGGAAATACATCTGGAAACTCACTGACCACATGAATTAATTCCAATTCTTCAGCCACAGCCGTGAAAACCATTTCTTTCTTGGGTATGCTCTTCTGGGCATAGAATTTTGTGGTTCGACCTTCCTGACTTGTCAAAGTGACTTCTCTCGTAGCACAGTTGATGCATACCTGATATTGGGTTAACCAATTCATTCCCAAAATAATGTCCAATTTGGCAGACTCGATGACTATCAAGGATGTTGGAAAGCTGACTCCTTTGATATCAATTTCCAAATTACGGCATACTAGATTGCTTCTGAGCACGAATACCGGGGATTGTACCAGCATACTTTTTCCCAAAATCAAACAAAGAAATTTGTTTTGGGCAATAAAACTCCGCGATATAAAAGAGTGGGATGCCCCATAGTCAAATGAAATTATTAGAGGTATGCTATTAACAGGAAACATACCAATGACGACTTCTGGGTCCTCTTGGGCTTCATCTGTGGATAGGTGGTGAACTTGCCCTTGGAAGGTCCGCTGGACAGGGTACGGCGCCATATGGTTGACTTGCGTCCTGAATGGAGCATTCGACGTGCCGTTCTTGGGACACTATCGTGCATAATGTCCGGTTTGTCCCCAATTGAAACACGAATTGTTGCGCTGGCATTCTTCGCGCACCTAGCTGGTCACGACATTCTTGACTTGAGTAGTGGTCTTGTTAACATTTTGCTGCCAGTTGGGTTTGTACTCCACCTGAGTCTGCTGCCAAGTACGAGCCTTCTGCATTGGCTGACCATCCTTCTTAGGCTCAAACTTGCACTTGTGATCATTATTAGCAGGCTTGTTGTCATGCACAAGCTTGTGCTCCCTTTCAGCAATGAGGGCCTTGTTTACCAGAGTTTGGAAATCAGGCAAATCAAACATACTGAGGGTGCATCTGAGGTGCTGGTTTAGTCCTCCAAGAAATCTGTCGACCTTTCTTTCTTCTGTGGCCACATCATAGAGAGAATAAGGGGCCAAATGATTGACCTTATGCAGATACTCACTAACAGACAGGCTTCCTTGGGTGAGTGCGAGGAATTCACGCTGCTTGACCTTCATAATACCAGCAGGAATATGATATTTGGGGAAATGGTCCTTGAATTTAGTCCAAGTGATTTCTTCGTCTGCAAGCCACATGGCTTGAGCATTATCCCACCATATAGCGGCAGCTCCTTCGAGGTAATGCGTAGCGAACGGAAGCTTGTCATCTTCTTCAGTACAAGCAATCTCAAGCTTTCTCTCAATACTTCTTAACCAATCATCGGCTTCCAATGGATCGATAACTTGATTGAAACTAGGAGGCTTGGTTCTCTGAAAATCTGACAGCTTTGAGTGATGACCGTTTTGATTTCCATTCTGCCCAACCATAGCTTCTACACTTTTCGATAATTCGATCAGATTGTTATTCCTTCTTTCTTCAAACATGCGCATAATTTGTTCAGTGGAGGGCGGATGTGGCGAGTGAGGCGGTGGTGGATTGTACGGCTCGGGGGAATGCCCTTCCTGTCGTGTTGAGCGGCGAACAGGGACATCCTCACAAGCGTGTCTGCTGCTGCCTCGCCGCATCATCCTTTTATTTGGTTTCCCCAATATAAAGCAACCGTGATGAGCAGCATCCAAAATAGTAGGGAAAAGCCAACGACAAATCCGAGAAAAAGAAGGAAAACCGCAAAAAACAAAGCGAATACAAATGTTCCAACATAATTATACATAGACTCATACATGAAAGATAAACATCATGACCAGTTCGACTACTCTCATACATGAAACGGAACATCATGACTCGTACGACAACATCCGTACATCAACATGACAACTGCCGGTACTCAGACGCTCTAGTGGTCTGCTGGTCCAGCTGGGTCCTCTCCTGAAGCGGACTCAGATCCTGAACTGACGACGTTAACCGAGACCTCCGGGTTAAAGTTTACACGACGACGCTGCCTCGATGGTTCTCCCTCAGGGGCAGGTGCGGAATGAGGCTGGAGCATAGGAGCTGCGGGGGTGGCGAGAAGAGAAGCCCACTCAGTAGGGGCACTATGGGGAGTCACGGTCAAGGTGCCCAAGCTACTCGGAGGAGTAACGGGGGGAACAAGCGAGCTAGAACCGGGTGCAATATAAGGAGTAAACCCCATAGACGGGGGAGTGGATAGGACCTAGCGGCTACTAAAGCAGTGCGAGCACGAGTCAGCTCTCGAGCCAGCTCGTGAATCAGAAGGTAACTAGTAGTGATATAGCGAGAAAAATGGATAGCAGCGCTATCGGCCGCCGGATCAATGATAGGGAAATGGACACGACCATCGTCGTACAGGGATGGATAGTAGTGGAAACCTGGGTGGGTCTACATCTGGATCTCGTTATAGCGCAGCTCAACGAGGACCTCAAACGCAGCAAACTGGACAGCCTGAGTGGTGATGGAAGCGAAACCGCTCCTAGAGGTACGGGTGTAAGAGCCTGAGGCTGAACTGGCGCGCAAAGTAACCATGGCGTGATACTCGAATACTGAGTCGGTTAGACGCTCCCGGTACACCCGATACACTGGGTCGTCACCGTGAGGGTAGAGTCGCTGCCAAACATTCCGAAGAAGGTGCGGCGACGTGTACGGTAGCAGCTCCAACTAGCGCGGGTACGGCACTGGAGCCATCTACACTCACGACCATTAGCCGATTAGAAATAATAATAATAAAGCAAGTGAACGCAAGGCAACAATCACATACAAACACTACCGGCACTCAAATTCTAACCTAACTAACGTTCAATTAACACGTCGGTGGTCCAGCGTGTCCTACAGTCAGCACGGATCTGATACCAAGCGTTGTGGCACCCCGGCTCAGAGCAACCGGTTTACCTTGCATTGCCAGCCGAAAGATCAAGTCTTCTGGCAACACACAACATCTTGGTATAGAAAACAACCGCTTTATTGATACGAGCGGAACATAGTTCGATGTTACATCAAGTAGCGAGGCTAAGCGGCACACACGGTGCGGCTGAACACTATGTACATTCATTAGTGAATATAAAGGGGCCTCGATCACGGCAACTACGCGGCAGCGGAACAAAAAAGAAGCGGGACTCCATATCACAGGGACACCGATGTGGACATGATCTAGACTCGGGCAGCACATCGATCAAACGAAACTTTCCTGAAATCTGGCATGACACGCCAGGTCAGTACATTGAATGTACTTGCAAGCTCACAACAATCATAAGCATAATGTCAAACCATATCATGATATTTAATCAAATTAAATGCAATGCAAAATCATACTACTAATGCAGTGAAAACAACTCGTGCACCAAGTCACTCGGACTTTCTTACCGAACGGGTTATCTTGTAACCAAACTGTGATCTTTCTCGGATCACAAAAGAAACCAACACTTTGGTCTCCACCATCATCATAATTTGTCAACCATCATGTTTCAAACAGTGCCAAGTGATTATCATTAGTGTGCATGATTACTTATAAATGTTGATCCATGGAGTGACCTACTCCCGAGTTGTGTCTGTAACCGAGGATGCAGCTATCGATAGATTAAATACACTTTGCAGAGGTAGCGCGTTGTACCCACACCACGGAATCCATGGCCTCGCGCGGGTGGACCAATGGCATTCCGACGAAACCCACCCTTTGCGATGACACTCTCCTGGCCACTCCGACTCACTCCCCACTTGGCTAAGTCTTGGGTGGCCCCGTGCCTACCAAAGGCATCAACGGCCACCGTCGTGGCAAAACATAAATGGTCCAAAACAGGGACAAGGTACCATACAAACGGGCACACAAGGTTATGTCTGCTTACCGGGCCAGGGTACCGCTCGCACATAACCTTCCCTCATTGGAGGTACCGACCAGAGGCATGACAACAGACCGAATAAAGGCCTTCCCATAAAGGCAAATGTGGTTGCACTGGGAAAAACTCGATTCAGTGGCACCATGACCCGATCAAAGTTATGTTCTAGTTGAATTAACATCAGGTTTAACTAGAAATAAAAATAATGGGTGTCATGATATGCCATGAATATGCAACCATCCAACATGCATTACATACCACTACAAGTAAACGTATCAACATCATTAAATCTATACTTGCACTAGCCATCATCAACATACTGATCTTACTGGTTCTTGATACTCATCATTTTTAGTCATGATATCACTTAGTAGAATCAACTTCTTTCTTAATAAAAATAATACCGGTGCTAGTCGTGTCATAACCATGTCATTATCACATAAGCAAAAGTTACTTCTACTAACTCATACTAACTTAGACATCATCACACTACTGGAATCTAGTATTTTTAAGCAGAACAAGTAACTAGCAAAATCAATATTTATTTAAATAATTTTTAAATGTATGAAATAACTCATACTCAAGTTGAAAAATCACAAATATTGAAATGACACCATGTAAATGTTGGTGTGGCTTGCCTTAGTGTAGAGGAGGTTCACACTCCTCCTGGTGATCCTCAAGACAAGCTTCTCCCTCTGAAAGCATTTAAAAACAAAGAAAGAAAATATCAAGAATGACTCTAAAAATCACCAGAAATTCTAGACAGCAGAGAAAAATCTACATTTAGGTGTGCTGCTAGAACTTTTCAAAATAAACACAATGCAAAAAGAATCAATTCATTTGGACTTATGGTTTAAAAGTTATGGGTGGTCCAAATTTGAATTAAATTTGAATAAAACAGAAAACAGGGGGTGACGTTGATGGCGTATTTTCAAAATACGCCTCCACTCGTACCGCTTCGGGCAAGAGTGGAGAGGTTGACAACGGTCCCCACCGGTCAGGTGTGGAGGAGGAGGGAGAGAAACAAAGGGGTGGCGGTGCTTCGCCGGAGCTCATGCCGGCGAGGAGGGGTCATTGGCTAGATCCAGAGGGATAGAAAGAGATAGGGGTCGAGGCGCACCTGCTTGTACCCGTGGCTCGACGAGAGATGGCCGGAGCAGCTCGGAATCAAGCTCACAAGCGGCGGCTGCGGTCGGGTCTAGCCAGAGTTGAAGAACATGGTGGAGGGAGGCGATTTGAGGGGCTCCAACCGGGTCAGTGGGCACCAGTGAAGCACCACGGAGGCACCGGAGAAGTTGCATGAGCTCGAGAGTGGCTGGATGGGTGGAGGCGAACAGAGGGGATTGCCGGCGAGCTCGACCTCGAGGACGGCGGCCCGAGGCCTGCCCGGCCGGGCTGCGGATATCTACGGCGTTGTGAGGGATGTATGAGTGTGTGGTGATTCTCGGAGAGGCTGGGGAGGGCCGTATATATAGGCGAGGGAGGAGAGGGGCTCGGGGCTCCGCCGGAGTTCTCTGGAATCGGCGCCCAGCGACGATTGGCGTGAGTGAGATGGGGAGAAGACGCCATGGATCACGCGGCCACTGTGGGCGAGCGGAGACGAGAACAGGACTCATGTGGCGACGAGCACAGTGGGCACGAGCGCACTGTTGGATTGGCCGCGTCGTGCCCGTGCTCGTTGCGGCGAGCTCCAGCGTCGGCGAGTGCCAGGGGGAGATAAGGGCATTAGGACGGTGATTGTGGCGAAGTTTGGCAAGGCGCGACGGGGTAGGAAGCGAGCACGCGCGAAACAGAGCCGTAGGCGACATCCAGAGCGCGTCGACAAGCACGTTGGCATGGTGCACACGCGTGGTCACCACGCGAACTCTGGCATAGAGCCACGACTTGTCTTAAATTCATGTGTGGCATGTAGTCCTTGATGGTTTGAGTCACTCCACGGGTTTGAGTTGGTCACAATAGCTCTGTGTGAGTTGGTTTTTTCCTAGCAAGTTTCTGGTCAGTAACTTGTGAGGTTAACTGTGAGTAAACCAGAAAGAGTTTAGGGCTGATTTTTGGTGGTTAGTAGTTTCTTAGGAGGTTAATGAAGCCGTAAGAATTTCAGCTCCATTAGATCAAGGAAAAATGCACTTCCTGTAGAAACTGCATTTTCTCATCAGAACAGAAATAATTTTCTGCAGCAAAAATATTCCAAAAACATATGCCATATTTTTGCACAGTGATGTGTGCCAAGGTTCAAAGAATATTTGGGAATTTTCTCAGATTTTTGTGGGCTAAGAAAATGATGGTTGCTTTGGAGCATATTTTGCTGAAGTGGGGTTTTGAAGAGAAAATGAATATTTTTCATTTATGAAAAATATTCCTAGGATCATTTTGGGATATATCAGAGAGGAAATGATGGTTTGAGAGAGAGATGGGCCACTTTGGTGAAAATAAAAGGTATTCCCAAGTGTTTTAAGTCCAACTGAGTTGATTGAAAACCCAAGTTCAAATTAAATGGCAATAAAAATCAGAAAAAGAAAAGAGGGCAAAAACCAGGCTGTCACAGAAAACAAAAAATTGTCTACGCACACGGATCTATCCATGGAGATGCATAGCAACAAGGGGGACAGTGTGTCTACGTACCCTCATAGACAGTAAGCTGAAGCGTTTATACAAGGCGGTTGATGTAGTCGTACACCTTCACGATCCGCCCGATCAAGTACCGAACGCACGGCACCTCCGCATTCTGCACACGTTCAGCTCGGTGTCGTCCTCGCCATCTTGATCCAGCAAGCGGGGCGAGGTAGTAGATGAGTTCCGTCAGCATAATGCCATGGTAACGGTGGTGGTGAAGCAATCCCGCAGGGCTTCGCCTAAGCACTGTGACGATCTAGAGAGGATGAGTAAACTAGAGGCGGACGGGTGCCGACACACGGCGTGGAATAAGTTGTGTACTGTGTGGCACCCCTCCCCACATATATATAAGTGTGGGAGGGGATGAGGCAGCCCCTAGGGCGCCCCAACAGGTGTGGCGGCAGCCCTAGGGCTCCTCCCTTTGGTGCGCCCCCCCTGCCAAATAATCGCACAAGGGGGAAGGAAAGGGGAGAGGCGCCCCCTTCTTTCCTTCCTCCCTTTTCCGGGATATGGTAAGAGGGGGTGGCACCCACCATCACCATGTATTAGATGTGGCTACCCTAAAGGGGGCACACCAGCCCATGTGGCCCCTTCCACTTGGCCCACTAAGGCCCAATACTCTCCCGGTACCTCCGGAACCCCTTCCGGCCTTCCGATTACTTCCCGCTGCATTCTGAAACTATTCCGGAGACCAAATACCATCGTACTCTATATCTATCTTTACCTCTGGACCATTCCGGATCTCCTCGTCATGTCCGTGATCACATCCTGGACTCCGAACAACATTCGTTCACCAAACCACATACTCATATTATACCAAATCCACATCGAACGTTAAGCGTACGGACCCTACGGGTTCGAGAACTATGTAGACATGAACGAGACACCTCTCCGGTCAATAACCAATAGCGAAACCTGGATGCCCATATTGGCTCCTACATATTCTACGAAGATCTTTATCGGTCGAACAGTTATGAAAACATACGTAATTCCCTTTGTCCATTGGTATGTTACTTGCCCGAGATTCGATCGTCGGTATCTTCATACCTAGTTCAATCTCATTACCGGCAAGTCTGTTTACTCGTTCCGTAATACATCACCACGTGACTAACTCCTTAGTCATTTGCTTGCAAGCTTATGATGTGTATTACAGAGAGGGCCCAGAGATACCTTTCCGATACTCGGAGTGACAAATCCTAATCTCGATCTATGCCAACTCAGCAAACACCTTCGGAGATACCTGTAGAGCATATTTATAATCACCCAGTTACGTTGTGACGTTTGATAGCACACACGGCATTCCTCCGGTATCCGGGAGTTGCATAATCTCATAGTTGAAGGAATATGTATTTGAGATGAAGAGCAATAGCAATAAAACTGAACATTCATTATGCTAAGCTAACGTATGGGTCTTGTCCATCACATCATTATCCTAGTGATGTGATCCCGTTATCAAATGACAACACATGTCTATGGTTAGGAAACCTTAACCATCTTTGATCAACGAGCTAGTCTAGTAGAGGCTCACTAGGGACACGGTATTTGTTTATGTATTCATACATGTATTTAAGTTTCCGATCAATACAATTCTAGCATGAATAATAAACCTTTATCATGAATAAGGAAATATAAAATAAAAACTTTATTATTGCTTCTAGGGCATATTTCCTTCAGATGGTACCACCACCGTGCTCGGACCCGGCATCACCCTAACGCCTTTAGCCGCCCCCAATCACATTGGTGAAGGAGGACAGCCAGCGCGAGCGCCCACCACCGTTACAGGCCGCCGGATTGCGCCCGAGCCTGACCACCCGAAGGAGAACTGATCTGGGGTAGGAAACCCTAGATCCGCCGCCGCCAGCCCCCGCAGTGTCGCCGGGATCCCATATGGTTGACGCTTAGCGCGCCAACTCCGCCTCCATGCCGTAGCCCAGGGACGCTGACGCATCTCGGCCAAAGGATCCCCTCATGAAGAAAGGAGGTGGGCCCGCTGTCCGCTGTTCGCCGGGCGAGCTTCGCTTGCCGGCCTCCTCGGGCGGCGGCGGGGAAGAAGGGAAGGACGGAGGTCGAGGGCTGTGGCGGTTGGGGCGCCCGAGTCGCCCCCTGGAGGCGACATGAGCGAGCGCTCTACAAATATATCATCCTCATAGTACCTGCTTATAGATAGAAATTGTTACAACCTTCAATTTTTGTTCTGCAACTTAAATCTTGACCCAAGGAGAAATCTGCTAGGAAAGTGCAAGTAAATAGTATACAAACTGCACCATTTATGTTCATCACGGGAAATAATGTTAGATGTAGTCTTGATTGTTAAGTTAGTAGCAAAAAGGCATGTACGTTGCAATGGAAAAAAAGACCACGCACCCCTAGCCTAATAATGGCTCAAGGATAAACCCCTCCCCTTTTCGTGAAAAAATGGATAAACCCCTCCCAGCACAATTCCACGTTCTATATTTCAACATGACATCCCATGTGTCTCTTATCTTACTTTTTGTCCTTACCGATTGTGGCCTCGGTGTCTACATTCATAGTTGCCCAAAATCCTGAAATAAATTCAGGAACAAATGCGAGCACCAGGACATGAACCCTGGTGGACTAGAGATATCACTGGCCACCTAACCATCCAACCACAGGTTGGTTCGCGATTTACCAATATTTTATTACAACTTCTATTGTTTATTTTGTAGGACATCGGTTTTGCAACTCAACGCACGCCATCTGTAGTTTTATTTGTAGCAGGCACCCTAAAAGCAGAAAACCAAGCGATCGCATTTGTCTCTTTGTCCTTGTAAACCACTCATCCACCGATGCATTGTAGGGCGGGAACTTCCTACGTTCATGGAATTATACATGAGCTCTCACCAAAAAACAACTCTCTTTTGCTCGGCGTCGATCTTGGGATCTTGCCTTTTTTCCATTTAACCTTCGCAAATCAACTTGTGCTCATCTTTGGTGTATGCTCCTGTCCGAATGCTTTGCCACCTCCTCCTTTGTATATTGGCTTATTGAGTGAGCTCATCGACAAACAATGGCTCCTCCTCAATGTCTATGCCATCTTCTCCTCTTCGCAATGCATGTATTCATGCCATTGCTCGCCTTTGCCGTCGGTGGCTTCTTGGTTGGTGTCAAAGTCTTTGGCACCTTCATCTTGGTCATGGTCATCCTGGCTTTGGGTCTCCTCGGCATCGTAGCCTTGGCCACCACCCTCGAAGATGATATTCTCCATGAAATCTTTGTAGTAGGTCGGGTCATCATGCTTTGACGTTCCCTCGAACAGGTTGCAGGCATCAGGAAGGTTGGTCACACGAATCGCCCATGCCCGCTTCTTTTGCATCCTGGTAGCCGATTGGCCGGTGTCGGACACGGGTGTGGCATTGAGGTCAATGATTGCTGTGGGCGTGGGGGTGGCCGGTGCTATCACAATACCTTCCGGCAAGGTGGAGATGCGGGTCACTGTTGTGTCCTGTCGGGGATGGAGCCCACGCGTCGACGGTGTTCTGAATGCGCGCAGCGACCCTGTGGAGGGTGACCAACTGATGAGCCGTTGCTAGCCGTGGACATGGCGATGGCCGTAACAATGGTCGATGTGGGAAGACTAAACCCAAGCAGGAGTAGGGCCCGCTACATCGCCTGTTGCATGGCCTTGGCGTCGATGGCCGTGTTCTCTTGAGCAGCGGCGGTCTATTGCATGGTGGCGGCATTGACGACAGCTTTCCTTTATGCATCCCTAGTTCTACGGCCAACCCTCTTCGCTGATTCTCGGGTCGTCTCCTCTCGCGTGAGCACCTTCTTGGGCTTCTTCCTCTTCGGGCACACGGGACGGGCAGCAGTGGCAGCCTGGATGGCAACAACGGTAGGGTTTTGCCGTGGTGGCCAATGCGGGAGGGTTTTGGGAGGGAAGGGGCGAATTGGGAGGAAGTGCCCCCGATAGGCCGGCCGTGGTGAGGACAAGGGCGGGCGTCGGGTGCATCCACACCCTTTCCGTTTTTAACCAAACTTGGCTCAAATTTGGGTCGAAAATCGGTCGCGGGCGGACAGGGACAGAAAGAAACGAAAGCCCGTCCATTTGCCTCGGCGTGTTGGGCCGCAATTTTTCTGACCCAAACGGACAGAGATGGACCAAATGCAGTCGTGCGTTGGAGTTGACCTTACTTTAAATTGGTATGATCTGGCCTAAAGATTTCAGGTGTACATGTTGGTACATATAGTAGGTAACCTAGTTTACTACAAATCTTATACGGATATGGTGATGGTTGTGGATAGATGGTTTGACAATACAATATTCGTTGTATTGATGGGGTGCTGGTGCACGTATATATAATTACAGGGAAGACCTCTACCTCAACTATATAAGACTAGGAGGTGGCCACAACTCCAATATACATGCAACACAAAATGCATAGCCAACACCCCCCCCCCCCCCCCGCAGTCGAAGCATCGCCGTAGACACTGAGACTGGACCGAAACTCCTTGAAGACGGAAGTAGGCAATCCCTTAGTCATCACATCAACAAACTGTTGCGACGTCGGCACGTGAAGAACCCGAACACGGCCAAGGGCAACGTGCTCTCGCACGAAGTGAATATCGAGCTAAATATGCTTCATACGTCGATGGTGCACCGGGTTGGCGGAAAGGTAGACCGTGCTGACGTTATCGCAGTAGACAAGAGTGGCCTTGTGAACATCACAAAGCAACTCCTGGAGCAGCTGACGGATCCAAGAGCACTAGGCCACGGCATTAGCCACGGCGCGATACTCTGCCTCGGCGCTGGAGCGGGAGACAGTGGGCTGCCGCTTCGATGACCAAGAGATCAATGAGGGCCCAAGGTAGACGCAGTATCCTGACGTGGAGCGTCGAGTGTCGGGGCAGCCAGCCCAATCGGCATCCGAGTAGGCCACAAGGTCGGTGGAGGCGGAGGCCGTCAGCGTGAGTCCCAAAGACATGGTGCCGCATATATAACAGAGAATATACTTCGCCAAGGTCCAGTGGGAGTCACACGGAGCGTGCATGTGGAGGCACACCTGCTGGACAGCGTACTGCAGGTCGGGTAGAGTGAGCGTCAAGTACTATAAAGCACCAAGAATGGAGCGATAGAACGCTGCATCGGACGCGAGAGACCCCTCCCAAGCAGAGACCTTCGCCTTCGTGTCGACGGGGGTGGGCGCCGGCTTGTAGTTAAGCATACCGGCACGCTCCAGGAGCTCGTGGGCGTACTTCTGCTGATGTAGAAGGAAGCCGTCAGTCCGTCGGACCACCTTGATGCCGAGGACGTAGTGCAGAGGCCCCAAGTCCTTGAGGGCGAACTCATCACGAAGACGAGCAATCAGCCGTTGAAGGAGATCGGGGGCGGACGCCGCGAGGATGATGTTGTCGACATAGAGCAGCAGATATGCAGTGTCAGCTCCCTGATGATACACGAAGAGTGAGGCATCGAAGCGAGCGGACCGAAATCCCAGAGACTGCAGGAAGGCTGCGATACGCTGGTACCAAGCCCGAGGCGCCTGCTTCAACCCGTAAAGAAAACGGGAAAGCAGGCACACAAAGTTTGGGTGCTCGGCGTCGACGAAGCCAGTGGGCTGCTCACAGAACACTTGCTCGGCAAGATGGTCATGCAAGAAGGCGTTGGAGACATCCAGCTAGTGCACATGCTAGGCGCGCGAGATCGCCAACTGGAGCACGGTGCGGATCGTGACCGGTTTAACAACCGGGGCGAAGCTCTCGGTGAAGTCCACGCCCACACGCTGCCGAAATCCACGAACCACCCACCGAGCCTTGTAGCGCTCGAGAGAACTGTCTGGGCGAGTCTTGTGTCGAAACACCCACTTGCCAGTGATGACGTTGGCACGAGGGGGTCGCGGGACAAGCTGCCACGTGCGGTTGTGCTGTAGGGCGTCGAACTCCTCCTACATTGCTGCAAGCCAGTGGGGATCCCGAAGGGCAGCGCGAGCGGAGGTGGGGATGGGTGATGGCGTCGAAGTCGAGGGGGCGCACACATACTCGTCGGAGGAGTAGCGTGTGCTCGGCCAGAGCACACCAGCGCTGGCGCGAGTCATCACGCCAAGAGGCGGGGCAGCGGCGGCGGCAGGGCCCGCCGCAGCGGCGGGCGAGACGGCGGCGACGGACAAGCCAGCAGCCGGCGAGGGGGCAGCTGAGGCCGGCGGGGGCGGCGAGGCGGCCGGCGAGGGTGCCAGCAAGGCCGCGGGCGAAGACACCGGCGAGGCGGCAGCGCCCGAGGAGACCGGGGAGGGAGCCGGCGGCGAGGCCAGCGGTGACGGCGAGGGTGTCGTGGGGGCGCTTGGCGCAGCTCGTCCCACGGCGCGAGAACCGTCAAAGCCCGGAGGCGGTCCAAGAGCCGAGCGGGGCCGTCCACCTGACGGGGTCGCCGAAGAGCCGCCGGTCGCCGGCGGCAATGGGGCGACGAGAGGTACATGTTGCAGAAAGGGAAACACCTTCTCATCAAAGTAAACGTGTCGGGAGGTGAATACACGATGTGAGATAGGGTCGTAATAGCGGTAGCCTTTAGTGTTAGGTGGGTAGCCGAGGAGGATGCAAGCGACGGAGCATGGTGCAAGCTTATGAGGCGCAGTGGCGGCGATGCTAGGATAGCAGAGACAGCCAAAGATGCGAAGGCCATCATAAGATGGGGGCGCACCAAAGAGCAGATGGTGAGGGGCATAGTTCCAGCGTGGGCGACACGGGCAGATGTTTATGAGGAGGGTGGCGGTGGTGAGAGCGTCCGACCAAAACCGGGGAGGCACGTTAGTGTTGGGGAACGTAGTAATTTCAAAAAATATTCCTACGCACACGCAAGATCATGGTGATGCATAACAACGAGAGGGGAGAGTGTTGTCCACGTACCCTCGTAGACCGACAGCGGAAGCGTTATCACAACGTGGTTGATGTAGTCGTACGTCTTCACGATCCGACCGATCAAGTACCGAACGTACGGCACGTCCGAGTTCTACACACGTTCAGCTCGATGACGTCCCTCGAACTCCGATCCAGCCGAGTGTTAAGGGAGAGTTTCGTCAGCACGACGGCGTGGTGACGATGATGATGTTGCACCGACGCAGGGCTTCGCCTAAGCTCCGCAACGGTATTATCGAGGTGTAATATGGTGGGGGGGGGGCACAGCACACGGCTAAAATATCGTATATTAAGTGTGTCTAGAGGTGCCCCCCTGCCCCCGTATATAAAGGAGCAAGGGGGAGGCGGCCGGCCAAGGGGAGAGGCGCGCCAAGGGGGCAGTCCTACTCCCACCGGGAGTAGGACTCCTCCTTTCCTTGTTGGAGTAGGAAAAGGGAAGGGAGAAGGAGAAAGAAGGAAGGGGGCGCCCCCCTTCCCTAGTCCAATTCGGACCAGACCATGGGGAGGGGCGCGGCCACCTTTTGAGGCCTTTCTCTCCTTTCCCGTATGGCCCATTAAGGCCCAATACGAATTCCCGTAACTCTCCGGTACTCCGAAAAATACCCGAATCACTCGGAACCTTTCCGATGTCCGAATATAGTCGTCCAATATATCGATCTTTACGTCTCGACCATTTCGAGACTCCTCGTCATATCCCCGATCTCATCCGGGACTCCGAACTCCTTCGGTACATCAAAACTCAATAAAACTGTCATCGTAACGTTAAGCGTGCGGACCCTACGGGTTCGAGAACTATGTAGACATTACCGAGACACCTCTCCGGTCAATAACCAATAGCGGGACCTGGATGCCCATATTGGCTCCCACATATTCTACGAAGATCTTTATCGGTCAGACCGCATAACAACATGCGTTGTTCCCTTTGTCATCGGTATGTTACTTGCCCGAGATTCGATCGTCGGTATCTCGATACCTAGTTCAATCTCGTTACTGGCAAATCTCTTTACTCGTTCCGTAATACATCATCCCGCAACTAACTCATTAGTCACAATGCTTGCAAGGCTTATAGTGATGTGCATTACCGAGTGGGCCCAGAGATACCTCTCCGACAATCGGAGTGACAAATCCTAATCTCGATATACGCCAACCCAACAAGTACCTTTGGAGACACCTGTAGAGCACCTTTATAATCACCCATTTACGTTGTGACGTTTGGTAGCACACAAAGTGTTCCTCCGGTAAATGGGAGTTGCATAATCTCATAGTCATAGGAACATGTATAAGTCATGAAGAAAGCAATAGCAACATACTAAATGATCGGGTGCTAAGCTAACGGAATGGGTCAGGTCAATGACGTCATTCTCCTAATGAGGTGATCCCGTTAATCAAATGACAACTCATGTCTATGGCTAGGAAACATAACCATCTTTGATTAACGAGCTAGTCAAGTAGAGGCATACTAGTGACACACTATTTGTTTACGTATTCACACATGTATTATGTTTCCAGTTAATACAATTCTAGCATGAATAATAAACATTTATCATGATATAAGGAAATAAATAATACTTTATTATTGCCTCTAGGTCATATTTCCTTCAGTCTCCCACTTGCACTAGAGTCAATAATCTAGTTCACATCGCCATGTGATTTAACATCAATAATTCACATCACCATGTGATTAACACCCATAGTTCACATCTCTATGTGACCAACACTCAAAGGGTTTACTAGAGTCAATAATCTAGTTCACATCGCTATGTGATTAACACCCAAAGAGTACAAAGGTGTGATCATGTTTTGATTGTGAGATAATTTTAGTCAACGGGTCTGTCACATTCAGACCCGTAAGTATTTTGCAAATTTCTATGTCTACAATGCTCTGCACGGAGCTACTCTAGCTAATTGCTCCCACTTTCAATATGTATCTAGAACGAGACTTAGAGTCATCTAGATTAGTGTCAAAACTTGCATCGACGTAACCCTTTACGACGAACCTTTTGTCACTTCCATAATCGAGAAACATATCCTTATTCCACTAAGGATAATTTTGACCGTTGTCCAGTGATCTACTCCTAGATCACTATTGTACTCCCTTGCCAAAATCAGTGTAGGGTATACAATAGATCTGGTACACAGCATGGCATACTTTATAGAACCTATGGCCAAGGCATAGGGAATGACTTCCATTCTCTTTCTATCTTTTGCTGTGGTCGGGCTTTGAGTCTTTACTCAATTTCACACCTTGTAACACAGGCAAGAACTCTTTCTTTGACTGTTCTATTTTGAACTACTTCAAAATCTTGTTAAGGTATGTACTCATTGAAAAACTTATCAAGCGTCTTCATTTATCTCTATAGATCTTGATGCTCAATATGTAAGCAGCTTCCCCGAGGTCTTTCTTTGAAAAACTCCTTTCAAACACTCCTTTATGATTTGCAGAATAATTCTACATTATTTCCGATCAACAATATGTCATTCACATATACTTATCAGAAATGCTGTAGTGCTCCCACTCACTTTCTTGTAAATACAGGCTTCACTGCAAGTCTGTATAAAACTATATCCTTTGATCGACTTATCAAAGCGTATATTCCAGCTCCGAGATGCTTGCACCAGTCCATAGATGGATCGCTGGAGCTTGCATATTTTGTTAGCACTTTTAGGATTGACAAAACCTCCTGTTTGCATCATATACAACTCTTCTTTAATAAATCCATTAAGGAATGCATTTTTGTTTATCCATTTGCCATATTTCATAAAATGCGGCAATTGCTAACGTGATTCGGATAGACTTAAGCATAGATACGAGTGAGAAACTCTCATCGTAGTCAACACCTTGAACTTGTCCAAAACCTTTTTGCGACAATTCTAGCTTTGTAGATAGTAACACTACTATCAGCGTCCGTCTTCCTCTTGACAATCCATTTATTGTCAATTGCTTGCCGATCATCGGGTAAGTCAACCAAAGTCCACACTTTGTTCTCATACATGGATCTCATCTCAGATTTCATGGCCTCAAGCCATTTCGCGGAATCTGGGCTCACCATCGCTTCTTCATAGTTCGTAGGTTCGTCATGGTCTAGTAACATAACCTCCAGAACAGGATTACCGTACCACTCTGGTGCGGATCTTACTCTGGTTGACCTACGAGGTTCAGTAATAACTTGATCTGAAGTTCCATGATCATGATCATTAACTTCCTCACTAATTGGTGTAGGAGTCACAGGAACAGATTTCAGTGATGAACTAATTTCCAATAAGGGAGCAGGTACAGTTACCTCATCAAGTTCTACTTTCCTCCCACTCACTTCTTTTGAGAGAAACTCCTTCTCTAGAAAGGATCCATACTAAGCAACGAATGTCTTGCCTTCAGATCTGTGATAGAAGGTGTACTCAACTGTCTCCTTTGGGTATCCTATGAAGACACATTTCTCCGATTTGGGTTTTGAACTTATCAGGATGAAACTTTTTCACATAAGCATCGCAACCCCAAACTTTAAGAAAGGACAACTTTGGTTTCTTGCCAAACCACAGTTCATAAGATGTCGTCTCAATGGATTTAGATGGTACCCTATTTAACGTGAATGCAGTTGTCTCTAATGCATAACCCCAAAACGATAGTGGTAGATCGGTAAGACACATCATATATTGCACCATATCTAATAAAGTACGGTTACGATGTTCGGACACACCATTACACTGTGGTGTTCCAGGTGGCGTGAATAGTGAAACTATTTCACATTGTTTTTACTGAAGGCCAAACTCGTAACTCAAATACTATTCTCCACGATCAGATTGTAGAAACTTTATTTTCTTGTTACGATGATTTTCTGCTTCACTCTGAAATTATATGAACTTTTCAAATGTTTCAGACTTTTGTTTCATTAAGTAGATATACCCATATCTGCTCAAATCATCTATGAAGGTCAGAAAATAATGATACCTACTACGAGCCTCAATATTCATCGGACCACATACATCTGTATGTATGATTTCCAACAAATCTGTTGCTCTCTCCATAGTTCCGAAGAACGACGTTTTAGTCATCTTGCCCATGAGGCACGGATCGCAAGCATCAAGTGATTCATAATCAAGTGATTCCAAAATCCCATCAGCATGGAGTTTCTTCATGCGCTTTACACCAATATGACCTAAACGGCAGTGCCACAAATAAGTTGCACTATCATTATTAACTTTGCATCTTTTGGCTTCAATATTATGAATATGTGTATCACTACGATCGAGATCCAACAAACCATTTTCGTTGGTGTGTATGACCATAGAAGGTTTTTATTCATGTAAACAGAACAACAATTGTTCTCTAACTTAAATGAATAACAATTTTGCAATAAACATGATCAAATCATATTCATGCTCAACGCAAACACCAAATAACACTTATTTAGTATCAACACTAATCCCGAAAGTACAGGAAGTGTGCGATGATGATCATATCAATCTTGGAACTACTTCCAACACACATCGTCACCTCGCCTTTTACTAGTCTCTGTTTATTCTGCAACTCCCGTTTTGAGTTACTACTCTTAGCAACTGAACCAGTATCAAATACAGAGGGGTTGCTATAAACACTAGTAAAGTACACATCAATAACATGTATATCCAATATACCTTTGTTCACTTTGCCATCCTTCTTATCCACCAAATAGTTGGGGTAGTTCCGCTTCCAGTGACCAGTCCCTTTGCAGTAGAAGCACTTAGTCTCAGGCTTAGGACCAGACTTAGGCTTCTTCACTTGAGCAGCAACTTGCTTGCCGTTCTTCTTGAAGTTCCCCTTCTATCCCTTTGCCCTTTTCTTGAAACTAGTGGTTTTTTTAACCATCAACACTTGATGCTTTTTCTTGATTACTACCTTCGTCGATTTCAGCATCGCGAAGAGCTCGGGAATTACTTTCGTCATCCCTTACATACTATAGTTCATAACGAAGTTCTACTAACTTGGTGATGGTGACTAGAGAATTCTGTCAATCACTATTTTATCTGGAAGATTAACACCCACTTGATTCAAGCGATTGTAGTACCCAGACAATCTGAGCACATGCTCACTAGTTGAGCGATTCTCCTCCATCTTTTAGCTATAGAACTTGTTGGAGACTTCATATCTCTCAACTCGGGTATTTGCTTGAAATATTAACTTCAACTCCTGGAACATCTCATATGGTCCATGACGTTCAAAATGTCTTTGAAGTCCCGATTCTAAGCCGTTAAGCATGGTGCACTAAACTATCAAGTAGTCATCATATTGAGCTAGCCAAACGTTCATAACATCTGCATCAGCTCCTGCAATAGGTCTGTCACCTAGCGGTGCATCAAGGACATAATTTTTCTGTGCAGCAATGAGGATAATCCTCAGATCACGGATCCAATCCGTATCTTTGCTACTAACATCTTTCAACATAATTTTTCTCTAGGAACATATCAAAAATAAACACAGGGAAGCAACAACGCGAGCTATTGATCTATAACATAATTTGCAAAATACTATCAGGACTAAGTTCATGATAAATTCAAGTTCAATTAATCATATTACTTAAGAACTCCCACTTAGATAGATATCCCTCTAATCATCTAAGTGATTGCGTGATCCAGATCAACTAAACCATGCCCGATCATCACGTGAGATGGAGTAGTTTCAATGGTGAACATCACTATGTTGATCATATCTACTATATGATTCACGCTCGACCTTTCGGTCTCCGTGTTCCGAGGCCATATCTGCATATGCTAGGCTCGTCAAGTTTAACCTGAGTATTCCGCGTGTGCAACTGTTTTGCACCCGTTGTATTTGAACGTAGAGCCTATCACACCCGATCATCACGTGGTGTCTCAACACGAAGAAGTTTCGCAACGGTGCATACTCAGGGAGAACACTTTTATCCTGAAATTTTAGTGAGAGATCATCTTATAATGCTACCGTCAGTCAAAGCAAGATAAGATGCATAAAGGATTAACATCACATGCAATCAATATAAGTGATATGATATGGCCATCATCATCTTGTGCTTGTGATCTCCACCTTCGAAGCACAGTGCTTGTGATCTCCATCTCCGAAGCACCGTCATGATCACCATCGTCACCAGCGCGACACCTTGATCTCCATCGTAGTATCGTTGTCATCTCGCCAACTTATTGCTTTTACGACTATCGCTACCGCTTAGTGATAAAGTAAAACTATTACATGGCGATTGCATTTCATACAATAAAGAGACAACCATATGGCTCCTGCCAGTTGCCGATAACTTGGTTACAAAACATGATCATCTGATACAACAAATTATATCACATCATGTCTTGACCATATCACATCACAACATGACCTGCAAAAACAAGTTAGACGTCCTCTACTTTGTTGTTGCAAGTTTTACGTGGCTGCTACGGGCTTAGGAAGAACCGTTCTTACCTACGCATCAAAACAACAACGATAGTTTGTCAAGTTGGTGCTGTTTTAACCTTCACAAGGACCGGGCGTAGCCACACTCGGTTCAACTAAAGTGAAAGGGACAGACACCCGCCAGTCACCTTTAAGCAACGAGTGCTCGCAACGGTGAAACCAGTCTCGCGTAAGCGTACGCGTAATGTCGGTCCGGGCCGCTTCATCTCACAATACCGCTGAACCAAAGTATGACATGCTGGTAAGCAGTATGACTTATATCACCCACAACTCACTTGTGTTCTACTCGTGCATAGCATCAACGCATAAAACCAGGCTCGGATGCCACTGTTGGGGAACGTAGTAATTTCAAAAAAAATTCCTACGCACATGCAAGATCATGGTGATGCATAGCAACGAGAGGGGAGAGTGTTGTCCACGTACCCTCGTAGACTGACAGCGGAAGCGTTATCACAACGCGGTTGATGTAGTCGTACGTCTTCACGATCCGACCGATCAAGTACCGAACGTACGGCACCTCCGAGTTCTACACACGTTCAGCTCGATGACGTCCCTCGAACTCCGATCCAGCCGAGTGTTAAGGGAGAGTTTCGTCAACACGACGGCGTGGTGACGATGATGATGTTCCACCGATGCAGGGCTTCGCCTAAGCTCCGCAACGGTATTATCGAGGTGTAATATGGTGGAGGGGGGCACCGCACACGGCTAAAATATCGTATATTAAGTGTGTCTAGAGGTGCCCCCCTGCCCCCGTATATAAAGGAGCAAGGGGGAGGCGGCCGGCCAAGGGGAGAGGCGCGCCAAGGGGGGAGTCCTACTCCCACCGGGAGTAGGACTCCTCCTTTCCTTGTTGGAGTAGGAAAAGGGAAGGGAGAAGGAGAAAGAAGGAAGGGGGCGCCCCCCTTCCCTAGTCCAATTCGGACCAGACCATGGGGAGTGGCGCGGCCACCTTTTGAGGCCTTTCTCTCCTTTTCCGTATGGCCCATTAAGGCCCAATACGAATTCCCGTAACTCTCCGGTACTCCGAAAAATACCCGAATCACTCGGAACTTTTCCGATGTCCGAATATAGTCGTCCAATATATCGATCTTTATGTCTCGACCATTTCGATACTCCTCGTCATATCCCCGATCTCATCCGGGACTCCGAACTCCTTCGGTACATCAAAACTCAATAAAACTGTCATCGTAACGTTAAGCGTGCGGACCCTACGGGTTCGAGAACTATGTAGACATGACCGAGACACCTCTCCGGTCAATAACCAATAGCGGGACCTGGATGCCCATATTGGCTCCCACATATTCTACGAAGATCATTATTGGTCAGACCGCATAACAACATACGTTGTTCCCTTTGTCATCGGTATGTTACTTGCCCGAGATTCGATCGTCGGTATCTCGATACCTAGTTCAATCTCGTTACTGGCAAGTCTCTTTACTCGTTCCGTAATACATCATCCCGCAACTAACTCATTAGTCACAATGCTTGCAAGGCTTATAGTGATGTGCATTACCGAGTGGGCCCAGAGATACCTCTCCGACAATCGGAGTGACAAATCCTAATCTCGAAATACGCCAACCCAACAAGTACCTTTGGAGACACTTGTAGAGCACATTTATAATCACCCATTTACGTTGTGACGTTTGGTAGCACACAAAGTGTTCCTCCAGTAAACGGGAGTTGCATAATCTCATAGTCATAGGAACATGTATAAGTCATGAAGAAAGCAATAGCAACATACTAAACGATCGGGTGCTAAGCTAACGAAATGGGTCAGGTCAATCACGTCATTCTCCTAATGAGGTGATCCCGTTAATCAAATGACAACGCATGTCTATGGCTAGGAAACATAACCATCTTTGATTAACGAGCTAGTCAAGTAGAGGCATACTAGTGACACATTGTTTGTCTATGTATTCACACGTGTATTATGTTTCTGGTTAATACAATTCTAGCATGAATAATAAATATTTATCATGATATAAGGAAATAAATAATACTTTATTATTGCCTCTAGGGCATATTTCCTTCAGTTAGAGTGAAAGAGCAACGTGCGGACGCAGTCATTAAGAGTGCGAAGGATACGCTCGCCATGGCCATTTTATTGGGACGTGTTGGGACAAGTGAGGCGGAAGATAGTACCATGGGAGGCTAGAAGGTTACGAACAGCGACGTTGTCAAACTCTTTTCCGTTGTCAATTTGTAATGCAAGGATGGGACGATCGAACTGTGTGGTGACATAGGAATAAAAGGTGGTGAGTGTGGCAAGGGCGTCGGACTTGCGACGAAGTGGAAATGTCCACACATAATGAGAGAAATCGTCTAAGATCACCAAATAGTATAGGTAGCCCGTGTTACTTGCAACCGAGGATGTCCAAACATCACTATGCAATAACTGAAATGGAAAAGTGGAAATAGTGGTAGATGCGCTAAATGGAAGACGAATGTGCTTGCCAAGACGACAAGCCTCACAAGTATGGTCGTCGATCTTATTGCATGAGAATGAAAAACTATTAAGAATTTGACATAAAGTGGTGGGGTTCGGGTGTCCCAAACGAGCATGCCAAAGGTCGACACCTACGGCAAGGGCGACTGGGGTGGTGGAGGCGGTGGCGGACGAGTGCACCGGATGGAGCTCATCAGGACTATCGCAACGGTGAAGGACCATCCGAGTACGGGCGTCCTTCACAGAAAAACGGACATCATCAAATTCAACGGTAATGGGATTCTCACGAGCAAGACGACGAACAGACACAAGGTTCGTAACTAAATCAAGAGAAACAAGAATATTAGACATAGTGATAGGCGTAGATGTGGAACGAAACGAAGTACGACCAACATGTGTGATAGGTAAAGAGGAACCGTTACCAACGGTGATGCGAGTAGGAGTATGAACCGGAGTGAAGGAGGTTATAATGCAGGGATGAGATGTCATGTGGGCGGTGGCGCCCGAGTCCATGTACCAAGCGCCGCCGGTACCAATCCGCCAATGATGGGGTCGAGTGCAGTGCAGCCAGTGAAGTAGGGTCCCATGGCGGTGAGACCGGCAGCGAGCCGAAGCCGCCGTAGGGCTGAATCACGGTGGGCGGAGCATGGCCGCCGGCCATCGGCGTGGCGAGTAGAGCCACGAAGCCGGTACCGGCCGGCTGCGGCGGCACGGCGAAGTAGGCCGAATGGCCCGCCGGAAAAAACTGCGGCGTGGTGAAGGGACCCAGCGCGTCCGCGTACATGTAGCCGAAGAGACACGACGCGGCAGAAGACATCGCAGCGACGGCGGCGGTGGCTAGGGCAGGAAAAGGCAACCGCGGCTAATAAGCACACAAGCACGTACTAGCTAGCAAGTACACGAACACACAGCTGGATGGATGAACGTGCCTATAGGCCTGGCCGTATGCTGCGCGGACGTGAGCCTAGGCTGCTACTGAAGGAAGGAGAAGGGCAACGGCTGAAAAGAAAAGAAATAAAGAAAAAATGGGGATATAGAAGAAGTGCAGCGGCTGCGGGAGATGCGACGACCAAGAGATGCGGCGGCAGCAGGAGGTGCGGCGGTTGCGCAAGGAGGATGGCACGGCGGCGGCAAGGTCCTGCGGCGGCGGCACAAGGAGGATAGAGTGTGGCGGCGGCGGCAAGGATCTGCGGCGGCGGCCGCGCACAGAGGATAGAACGCGGCGGCGGCGGCAAGGACCTGCGGCGTATTGGTTTTGAAACCTTGCACGTATTCCCCGGAAGCCAAAACACGTAGTGCAAGCTAGTTAGACAAGCAAGCAGGCACCTTAATCGATTCTGGCCGTACGTGCCCGTACGTACGTGTTTAGCCGGCGACTGTCTCGACGGAAACTTGCGAGCGAAACTAAACCGAGGCAAACCGGCGGCGGAGGCGGCTAGTGCAGCGGAAAGCGGCGGCAACCGGTGGTGGCGGCCGGAGAGAACCGGTGGCGGCGGCGGGTGGCGGCGGCAGTTGGAGGGATCGGCGGCGGCATGATGGAGGCGGCGGCGGCGGCTAGGTTAGGGTTAGGAACGACTTGCGATAGATATCATGTGGAGAGATGGTTTGACAATACAATATTGGTTGTATTGATGGGGTGCTGGTGCACGTATATATAATTACAGAAAAGGCCTCTACCTCAACTATACAAAACTAGGAGATGGGCCACAACTCCAATATACATGCAACACAAAATACATAGTCAACAATGGTTTTCAAGCCTGAACCGTACTGGCGACGTGCTTAATTCCAAACAATCACCCACTACTGGAAAGAGGCTTATTGGTAGCCTCTAATTAGAGGCGGGTGAAGTCAGGCACCCACCACTGCTATTTTAGAGAGGTAGTAGTGGTGGGTACCCAATAACACCCAGGAGAGGAATAAGTGTTAGAAGGGAGAGAGAGGATTGGTGAATATGATGGATGTATTACTAAGCCTCGAGGGCGAGTATATATTGATTACAAGACTTGGAGGGCAAGACGCCACTCCTGGAGATAAGGTAGGAGACGGATTACAAATCCTAGACTACCAAATACAAGTATCCCAAATATATCTCTAACATCCCCCCGCAGTCGTAGCGGTAGCGTTGCGAACAACAGGAGCGTCGCGGACGGTTAGACTGGAGAGAATAGCAGCCGACAGACTGACATCCCCCCGCAGTCCTAGCGGGAGCGTCGTGGACGGTGTCGCGTCGCGGACGCGTTGACTGTAGAGGAAGCCGAGGAGTTGCTCAAGCGGATGATATCCCTTTGTGCCGATGTCGATGTAGCCAAGAGCGTAGGGTGGTGTAGCCGTGGTCGAGGTAGCTGTGCGAAGAACGCCGTGGTCGATGTCCAGTCGGGGTAGCCGGTGTCGAGGGAGTCACCGTGGAGCTGCAGGCGCAAGGAGGCGCCGAGTTAGTCATGGGCGCAGTGGTGTCGAAGTAGTGATGCGCCATGAAGGAGAATGGTGTTGACGACGCGTCGCGCCGGGTTTGCCAACCCCGGGGACGCATCGTAGATGAAGGCACGCGTCGGTGTTGCCAGCACCGGGCATGCGTAGATGGTCGAAGACGAAGTTGACGAAGCGCCGCACCAGGCTTGGCAGGCCCGGGGACACGTCGTGGATGAAGGCACGCGACGGTGTTGCCAGCACCAGGCATGCGTAGACTGGGACCTGCAGGAGCTGTACGCCATGTCGAAGAGGTCGGAGAGGCCAGTAGAGAAGGAATCGACGACGGTTGCGGCGCCAATCGGCGCGGGGCCAATATCGCCCGCGGTTGTCGTAGTAGATGAAGCAGTCGGGGTAGATGACGGCGACGCTGGTGACGAGCTGGTTATGGACGAAGACGAAGTGGGGTGGACGGGCGGCGGCGGCAGCTACGGAGGTAGCCGCGGCGGCTAGGTTAGGAGTGCGGCGGCGGTGCTCGAAGTAGGCTAAGAACCCTGACAGCGTGACGAAGACCGGCGCGGACGGTGGCGTTCCCGCGCCAAGGGAGACGGCGCGGTGCATACCACAGGAGGTCGACGCGCGGTGACGGCGGAGTGCACCGCGGGCCGCGGCGCTACGGCCCAAGGGGCGACGCAGCGGCGGCAGGCGGGTCGGGGGGACGGCGGGAAGACCTCGGGGCGGCGGCCGGGACCGCGGGCCGCGACGCTGCGGCCTGAAGCGGTGACGCAACGGCGGTTCGCGAGTCGGTGCAACCGCGGGGACGGCCTCGGGACGGCGGCGTGGACCGCGTGCCACGCTCGCTACGGCCCGACGGGGCGACGCAGTGGCGGCACGAGGGTCGACGCAGCCACGGGACGGCCTAGAGCGGCCGCCCTCGGGGTGGCGGGGGACCGCGGGCCGCGGCACTACGGCCTGAAGGGGTGACGCAGCGGTGACGCGGGTCGGTGCAGCCGGGAGAAGAACCATGGGGCGGCGGCGCTGCGGCCCGACGGGGCGATGCAGCGGCAGCCCGATGTTCGATCGGTGGAGAGGTGCGCTGAACTCGGGGACGATCTTCACGGGACCTCCGGAGGCGCGCGTAACCGACGGGCCAGGTCGGTCGCGCGACGTAGATGAGGCGGATCGCGGCGGCGAGCGGGTGATCAAGCAGATCGCACCCGAGGTCGGGGACGCCGCTCGGTGGAGGCGTGGTGGCGGCGAAGTCCGAGATGAAGCCGGCGGCGGCGGGCGGCAGGGCGGCTATGATTGGCCGCCGCATGGCGCGAGGCCGCCGGGTCGGGGTGATGCAGGAGCCCCGGTCGGAGCAGGGCGGTGACGGCCGGCGTAGATCGACGGGCGGGCCGTTGCGCGAACGGCGGCGGTGAAGGGCCGCCGGGTCGGGGCGACCGGTGGGCCGACGCGCGGACGACGCGCGAGGCCGCCGAGTCGGCGCGACCGACGGGCAGACGCGCGGATGACGCGCGAGGCCGCCGGGTCTGTGAAGAATCCGGCCAATCGCGCCGGTATTGGAGTAGAGGCGCACGGGGTCGACGGCGGCGGTGGGCGCCGCAAACCGAATCACATAGACCGGAAAAGCAAAAAGTAGACGCCGATCAAGGCGACCGGCGAGAGAGAGAAAATCCGGATCAAAGGATCGGGAAAAAAGACTCTCTAGGGCAGCCGGCCAACACGGCCGGCGGACAAACCCTAGGTACGGGCGGCGCGGCCCCCGGCGGCGGTCATGGAGGCCGACCGCCCCGGGGGCGGTGCGCGGGTGCGGAAGCAGTGGCGACTAGAGTTTAGGATCGACTTGTGATAGATACCATGTTAGAAGGGAGAGAGAGGGATTGTTGCGGAATATGATGGATGTATTATTGAGCCTCGAGGGCGAGTATATATTGAGTACAAGACTTGGAAGGCAAGACGCCTCTCCTGGAGATAAGGTAGGAGACGGATTACAAATACTAGACTACCAAATACAAGTATCCCAAATATATCTCTAACAAAAAGCACAGCGGCGGCGGCAATGTAGATGCACTCGCCACACATACACTCTTTCAAATTTGCCCGCGTGATGAATGCTAGCAGTGGCAGGCACCTGTGACCGCCCACCACTGGTTTATAAGGCAGCAGTGACGGTCGGATTGTACGCCGCCACAAATAAATGTTTGTAACCCATGCCAAAAAAATAACATGTCTAGAACTTAGCTATGGCGGGCACTATTAGCGCCCGCCACATATATCTTAGGTCCAAAAATTTGAGCATAGAAAGGGATTTTGATGGTGTTTACTAATCATTGAAAAAGTTGTGGCGGAGCTCGTTTACCCGCTATTTCTCACTTGACAGGGTCCTCCTGCATGCCATTTTCAGTTGCGGGAAAGTCATTTAATGCCTCGAGAATGGAACACCGGCTCGAATAGTACTCAAATTTGAGAATAGAGATTTTGATGGTGTGTACTAATCACAGAAAAAGATTAAATGCATCTTAAAATATTAACTTCATGACAAACAGAATATTTCAATAAGGAGATAATACAATGTAGAAAACAAAATATCAAGCAATATGACAACAAACCATCACTAATAGTTTCTTGTCATATTGCTTGATATTTTGCTTAATGTCAAGCAATATGACAAGAAACCATCCCTTTTTTTACCTGCAAAAGAAAAAGGCCTTGAACATAAGAGGCCAGCTGCAGACTCACGGTTTATCTTCCACGTGAAAAAAAAGGACTATGGTTTTCTCGAGGTGAAAAAAACTGCATACACAATGCATTGTGAACCACGTGGTACACCATACACTGCATGCTTTTCAATGCTAGTCCTTTTTTCTTGGAGAAAGGCTCTCCAGTGTTGTTAAATTCTAGAGTATTCGATTAATTAAATTGGTTGCTTGTCTATAAAATCAGGAGATAAGAGAGACTAAGACACTCAACCTTGCAAGAGACCTACCCGCAAAGAAAAAACCTTCTAAGAGACCACATAACTTAGAGGAGACAATGCACATTATAAGCCACGATGACCGCTACCCAGTGGCCCTGATTGTAGGATTAGAATGTGAGGCATTGGTGAATTCATTCGCTAAGATCCCCACAATAATCCAACATTTAGGTGATCTCTTCCAAGCGGCATTCTCACTATCAGCTAAATTCAATCTTGCCATCTAACAGGTGACTTTCTGCGGGAGTGAACTGTACATTGTTGAAGTTCATACTTCATACACATGACTGTGTTGGCCCAGCGGATTCAGTTCTACTCAAGCATGCTGAAGCCCATGAGACTCCAGTCGAGGAAGGCAACCTTGGTCTTCTATTAGCATATTTTGAGCGCATGGTTATACAATGCAATTTTGCACATCATTATATGTTAAATGTTAAATTGTTCCATCTTCCGTGCGACGATCTCTCATTCCGAACGTGTTCTCCTATTTTCATTCGGCTACAAAATTTTAGAGCAATGCCAAGTGTTATAGAAGAATTGGTACACGTATAACAATTTGAGCACTGAAATTCTTAACAGACAAACAAAATAAAGTTTTTAGCTTTTCATAAGTTAGATGGCACAAGCAGCAAACAGTCCCTTTAATGAAAACAACTGCGTACTTCCAGGCAATTGCCGCCCGCGTGGCAACACCATCCATTTCTCTGGGACGGTGATTGTTTACGGGAGCACCCTACGCGGTCTAGGCCCATGTGGGTGGCTTCTATAAAGCACTCTTCTCTCCGCCTAGTCGGGGGAGGGGGGGATCTCTTGCCTCGGACATCTGGCCGGCTGCCCGGCGGATCTCGGCGGCCATGAACTTGGCTCTCCACGCCCCGTTCTTGGAGGAGGTGGTTTTTGCGGCTATTAAGGGCATGACCCCATCCTCCGTACCAGGCCTGCATGGTCTGCCGGTCAAGTTTTTGTAGGTATTCTGGCCATCAATCAAGGACGAGATAATGGCTATGTTTCAGGAACACTATGTCGGTGTCTTGGACCTCTCCCGGCTTAACTATGGGATAATTGCTCTTATCCCCAAAGTGTCGGGAGCGTCTGGCATCCGAGAGTTTCGGCCAATCATGGTGGTCAACGTGGTATTCCGTCTTCTCGCCAAGGTGCACAGCGGCACTTCTTGCCGACCACCTAACCCACCCTAATCAATCATCCTTTATACATGGGAGATTCATATTCGATGGGGTTATGGTGTTTCATGAGGTTCTTCATGTAGTGAAGATCAAACATCAAAAGGCGGTCTTCCTCAAGGTTGACTTCCAGAAGGCATACGACATGGTTCATTTTGGCCCATCCTTACGGAAATGTTGAGTCGACAGGGCTTCGATGAACGATGGATCACTCGAGTGATGCAGATGGTTTATTCCGGCCGCACCATAGTCAATATTAATGGCGAGGTGGGCCCTTTCTTCTCCACTTCATGTGGGGTTCGGCAGGGAGATCCATTTTCTTCCTTCCTCTTCAACATGGAGATGGATGCTCTTGTTGCGATCCTTGACAAGGCCATGGCCGAGGGTCACCTCCGCGGGGTCCTTCCGCATTTGGTGGCCGGGGGAGGGGTCTCCCTGCTACAATACGCTGAGGACACAATTATAATGGTGGAGGGCTCTAACCGGGATATTACAAATCTCAAATTCATCTTGTTTTGTTTTCAGCAGCGTCCGGGCTTATGATCAACTTCACCAAGAACAACGTAATGGTCCTCGGATACACGCTTAAGGAGTTGGAAAGCATTGTTGACCACCTCAACTGCGCCCATGGGTCCATCCCTAATACCTCCTACTTGAGAATACCCATAAGTGATTCTCACCTCTCAGTTACAGATCTTAGGAAGACAGTGACAAAAGTTCAGCACCGGGTAGATCCTTCACAGGGTAGATGGCTCTCCAAGGCGGCTTGTATGGTGTTCATGAACTCACCCATGTGTAGTTTGCCCATGTTCATCATGAGGTTATACAATCTACACGAAACCCTTCACCATGACATCGTGAAGATTCAATCCCGGTTCTTCTGGGATGGCAAGGGGAGCAAGCAAAAATACGATATTTCAGACCCAAAGACCAGGGTGGTCTACGGATCGTGTAGTCTAAGTGCATGAACATTGCACTTCCTTCGAAGTGGTTGTGGTGTATTGATAACCCACAAGTATAGGGGATCGTTTGTAGCCTTCTTCGATAAATAAGAGTGTCGAACCCAACGAGGAGCTAAAGGTATTACAAATATTCCCTCAAGTTCTATCGATCACCGATACAACTCTACGCACACTTGGCGTTTGCTTTACCGGAAACGAGTATGAAACTAGTTTGTAGGAGTGATACTAGAACTACTTTGCAAGAATAAAACTAGAAGTACTTTGCAAGATAATAAAAGTTGGGTGTTTAGTAAAAGGGTTTGTGTCAACAAGAAAGTAATTTGTCCCTAGGCAATCGATTACAAGTACCGGTAATCATTCTTGCCATTTTATATGAGGGAGAGGCATGAGCTAACATACTTTCTTTACTTGGATCATATGCACTTATTATTGGAACTCTAGCAAGCATCCGCAACTACTAAAGATCATTAAGGTCGTGAAACCCAACCATAGCATTAAGTATCAAGTCCTCTTTACTCCCATACTCTATAACCCACCTACTCGGGTTTAAGTTTATGTCACTCTCGCAACCCACCATAAGCGAATCATGAACATATTGCAACACCCTACAACGGGGTCCCCTCATTCTTGCGCGAGATGGAGGGCACTTTAGGACAGCACCATTTATAAAATATACAATCATACCAACCAAGATCACGATTAACCCATAGAACAAAATGGATCTACTCAAACATCATAGGATAACCATAGACCATTGGGAAATAATATATGGAGTTGAGCACCATGTTTAATTAGAGATTACAGCGGGGGGAAGAGGTGTTACACCACTGCATAGAGGGGGAGAAAGTTGGTGATGACGGTAGCAAGGTTGTTGATGTAGATCGCCTTCACGATCCTAGCCCTGACGGCACTCCGGCGCCACCGGAAGCGAGCAGGAGAGAGCCCCCCTCCTTCTTCTTCTTCCTTGGCCTCCCCCCCCCCCCCCCCCCCGGCCCCTAGATGGGAGGAGGGTTCCCCCTCTGGTCCATGGTCTCCATGGCGGCGGAGGGGCGGGAGCCCCTCCGAGATTGGATCTCCCTCTCTGTTCACTTCTGTTTCGTGCTCTCCTGGTCTGGCCGAAAACCGTTTCTTATATTCCTGGAGATCCGTAACTCCGATTGCGGCATTGCGCTGAGATTATAACATAATTTTTTCGGATATAAGCTTCCTTGTGCCCGAAGTTGTCGGTGTACAAAATTAGGGGCCCTCTTTGTACCCCTTTACTTGTGCACGGGCAGTCAGAGCCGCACCTCCGGCCATGCATAGCGGGGCAGAGGAAGGAAGCAAAGACACAAGACTACCAGAGCAGCGCTCGAACCAGGAGCGCAAAGGACAAAGCGATAAGATGGGATCTTCCTCGGCAAGACCCTTGCCGGGGTGGCCTACATAGCCCCGGCAAGAGGCTTGCCGGGGCAACTTACCCAACACTAGCATGCAGATCTTTGTGAAGACAAAGGGCCTGCAAGGCCTGAATGAGAACCAGAAGACAAGACCACAGCGAGGCTCCTTGCCAAGGACGCCCACGAGGCCCCGGCAACGCTCCTGGCGAAGATACCCACGAGACCCCCGCAAGATCCCTACCGGGGGCACACGCGAGGCCCCGGCAAGACCCTTGCCGGGGACATCAGCAAGATCGCGGCAAGGCTTGCCGCCCCGTCGTCGACCCACCTCAGCGGCCGACCCACCAACTAAGGAAATGCCCACGTGGCAGTGCGTCGCTTCTAGGCCAACTAGTCAAGCACCTACGTTGTGGCATGCAAATCTTCGTGAAGACCCTGCCACCACACCAACTCAGCAGCCTGCCAGCCTACATGGCACTGCATGCCTCATTGGCATGGACGCGTGTCGAATCAAGGCAGAGCGGCGACGGACATGACATGCTTCATTGCCATCCCTGATAAAGCAAGAGAACACCTAAGTAGAGCATTAAATGTGTTTTATCCTGTGATGTCAGGCGATAAGCTTGTACATTGTACATACTTTCCACCTCCTGCGTGTCACTGTGGCGATCCCTTTACCCTATAAAAGGAGGCCCGAGGCATACTGAGGAAGGATTCAGACTTTTTGGACTATGTGCGCACCATAGCTAGTTCAAGAACTCAAGAACACTTGAATATACACCAAAGAAGTACTAGGGTATTACGCATCCTTGCAGCCCGAACCTGGGTAAAATCTCCTTGCACTGACCACTAGACCCACTCTTTGCACAACCTCGCGGCCGCCAACCGCAGAAGGGATCCTCGTGATCCCATTGGTGTCGTTTCCCCGACATCTTTGGCGCGCCAAGTAGGGGGTGCAGTTGTGAAAATCCGGTCTAGCTGTTAGTATAGCGGTTTCTTCATCGCCATGGCTTCAGCGAGGAAAGTGGGCCGCGCGAGCAGCATCGTCTACGGATGCAACAACTGTCCGCAAGGCGACGAAAAGCTAAGTCATACAGAACCTTGAGAAATTTCCTTTTAATAAAAAGTTATTCTCCTCGAAAGGTTATGTTGCTTGTCTGGAAAACCTACACGGAAGGGAGCCCTTCCGCTATTGGCAACGCCCTTGCTCTGTTCCGAGTCCGCTCAACAATTCAAGCCGCTGCGCCAAGAATGGCAAGGTGGTTTTCTCGGCAGCAAGCACACCCGGCAGGCTGGTAAGTATCCGTCGTCAAAGCGTCGCGGCTTGGGTTTACGCGCCGGCAAACCTATCCAAATAAGCGTAGGGTGTGTACATACAACGAATATACACCAAAGCAGGACTAGGGTATTACGCATCCTTGCGGCCTGAACCTGGGTAAAATCTCCTTGTACTGACCACTAGACCCGCTCTTTGCACAACCTCGCGCCCGCCAACCGTAGAAGGGATCCTCGTGATCCCATAGGTGTTGTTTCCACCGACATCTTTGGCACGCCAGGTAGGGGGCACAGTTGTGAAAATCCGGTCTAGCTGTTAGTATAGCGGTTTCTTCATCGCCATGGCTTCTGCGAGGAAACTGGGCCGAGCGAGCAGCATCGTCTACAGATGCAGCAACCGTCCGCACGGCGACGAAAAAGCTAAGTCATACAGAACCTTGAGCAATTTCCTTTTAATAAAAAGTTATTCTCCTCGAAAGGTTTTGTTCCTTGTCTGGAAAACCTGCACGCAAGGGAGCCCTTCCGCTATTGGCAACGCCCTTGCACTGTTTCGAGTCCGCTCAACAGTTCAAGCGGATGCGCCAAGAATGGCAACGTGGTTTGCCCGACAGCAAGCACACCCGGCAGGCCGCTAAGGATCCGTCCTCAAAGCGCCGCAGCTTGGGTTTACGCGCCGGCAAACCTATCCAAATAAGCGTAGGGTGTGTACATACAACGAATAACCAAATAGGAAAATAACACGCATTGCTTCGGAAGTACTGCAGAGTTATAGTAAATCAATTGTTGCTGCGGTTCTAACTTAAGATAAAATCGTCTTGGTCATGAACTCGCAGCGGCGAATAGAAACGGGGTGCCTAGTCCCGACGCTGGCCTTCCGCCCTCTTGACTTTGTCGACGCGGCTGATGATGGGCTCGATGCGCTCCTAGAGCGCCGCGAGGTCCACGCCCTCCGGCAAGCTCTCCAGCACGTTGGCGAAGTCGACGCTGGGGTTCCAGAATGTCACCTTGGTGAGAACCTTGGTCAGGGCTCCCCGACAGAGCTTCCTGGCCTCATTGTCCAGATAGGTCACTCGGTTGGACCGGAGCTGCTCCAGGGCCTCAAGGACACCCTCGAAGAACAAGGTCAGCCTGGCATTGGGGCTTGTGTTCGCCTCTGAGGAGAACCTGAAATTTGGCATGCCCATGACGGCCAGCTGCGCGGTGAGCCTCTCCGCAACATTGACGAGGCAGCTAATCCAGAGGTTTACGCTCTTCACGTAATCCTCGTGGTTGGCGGCGTCATTGCCCCGCAGCTGCTTCTCTTCCACCAAGGCCTTGTTCAGGGTCTCTTCACGGGCCCTGGCCTCCGAAAGGTTCCCCTCTAGGCCCTCCAGCTTCCACTTCAGATCGTCGATGGAGTTGTTGGCCTTGGAAAGCATCTTGGCCTTGTCGGAGACCGCGGCCTGCACATCCACCAAAGCGCGGTTGGCTATGTCCCTCTCCTCCGTCAGCCCCAAGGCCTCGTTCTTCAGCCCATCCCGCTCCAGCTCTAGCTTCTCCACTTCGCCGGCGTGAACCCGAGCCAGAGCATCGAGCACGTCCTTGTGCCTCTGCTCTAGCTCCTGGGTCCGCTGCGCGACGAGCGCCTCCTCACGAGCGGCCAGGTCCTCCTCCTGGGAGTTCCGCAAAGCCTGGTGTTGTTGCCGAGCAGCCTCGTCCTTGGTGGCCTGCTCCTTCGCCACCTCCTGGGCCTTCTCGACGTCAGCCTGCTTCAGGATGAGCTCCCGCTTGCGCTCAGCCAGCTCGCCCTGGGCAGCCTTCAGTTCTTCCTGAGCCTCGCGGAACCAGACCTGCGTATGAGCGACGCGCTCCTCAAGATCCGCCTCCGCCTTGTCCGCTACCGCCATCCTGGATTTCTCCTTGTCGAGGCGGGCACGGTGGAGCACTTGGAGCTTCTGGAAGTTGGCGCCCATGGCCCGAAGAAGCTGCTCCTCCTAAGAACCGTCGCCACCGACGCTCGGTTCGTCAACAACCTGGAGCCCGGCGGTGGCGAGCGCCTCGTCGTCGAACACCTCCCCTTCGGCCGGCGCCCTGCTACCCGCCGTCCCTGGGAGATGGACGAACAAGTCGTCGCCCACCTTCAGATACTTGTCCGAAGCCGGGGCTGCAGGGGAGGAAGGTTGGTCGTTGGCCTCCTCCTCCTCGACGGGCTCCTTGGCGGCCTCCTCGGTGGCAGCCTTGCCGGGCTCCCCGGCAGGCCCCTTGTCGGCTTCCCCAGCAGCGGTCTCGCCGGTCCCCCCGGCAGGCCCCTTGGCGGCCTCCTCTATGGCGGACTTGGCGGCTTCCCCAGCCGCACCCTTGGCGGCATCGGCTTCAGCATCCCTGGCAACCTCCTCGATGACAGTGTCGATATCTTCCTGGTCCATCAAGGGAGGATCTGAAAACCAGAAGAAAGAATGAAACGAGGCCAAGATCAAAACTCATAACAAAAGAAGGAACAGGGACGGGAAGCAAACAACTTACCCGCGCCGGGCTGAGAGGGAGTGGCGCCCTCTCCGCCAACATTCCTTACCGGAACGGAGCCACCAGCACCCAAGCTCGCCTCCTCCTCCTCCTCCATGCGCGTGGGCTCGGCAATGGATGCCTTTGCCGGGGACGCCCCTATGGGCGGCGTGGTCAATGGGGGCGGCGTGCTGGGAACACTCCGGCGAAGCCCTCACAGAGATGGGAGAAGAAGGCCATGTACACCACGGCATTCGGCGTAAGATCCAGGAGATGGAAACCGTAGGTGTGCATGATGTCGTTGAAGAAATCAGAAAAAGGGGGGGAAGCCCGCAAGAGAAGTAGTCGACGAAGAAGGGGTACTGATTTGGGCCGGCCTTGGCTAAATCGGCAGGGATGATGCGCGCGGCAGGGTGCCCCGTCGTCCCCATCACCCACAGGGGCCTAAAGTAGTCCCTGAGGTGGACCGCATCGACCGTCGAGGGGAACTAGGCGTGTCGCGTCCGAAGCGCTGCCAACTCGCTCTCGGGCGCCTCCTTATACCTCTTGAGCATGCGTTGGTTTTCCCTTGAAGGGGAAAGGGTGATGCAACAAAGTAGCGTATGTATTTCCCTCAGTTTTTTAGAACCAAGGTATCAATACAGTAGGAGATAACACGCAAGTCACCTAGTACCTGCATAAACAATCAAGAACCTTGCAACCAACGCGATAAAGGGGTTGCCAATCCCTTCATGGTCACTTGCAAAAGTGAGATCTAATAAAGATAGTAAAGTAAATACTTTTGGTAATTTTTTTGTATAGATTGGAAAGTAAAGATTGCAAAATAAAATAAATAGGAAACTAGACTTGTAGATCGGAAACTTATATGATGGAAAATAGAATATTATATGATGGAAAGTAGAATATTATATGATGGAAAATAGACCCGGGGGCCATAGGTTTCACCAGTGGCTTCTCTCAAGATAGCATATATTACGATGGGTGAACAAATTACTGCCGAGCAATTGATAGAAAAGTGCATAGTTCTGAGAATATCTAGGCAATGATCATGAATATAGGCATCACGTCTGTGTCAAGTAGACCAAAACGATTCTGCATCTACTACTATTACTCCAGCATGGATCTAGAGTATTAAATTCATCAGAACAGAGTAACGCATTAAGCAAGATGACATGATGTAGAGGGATAAACTCAAGCAATATGATATAAACCCCATCTTTTTATCCTCGATGGCAACAATACAATACGTGCCTTGCTGCCCCTACTGTCACTGGGAAAGGACACCGCAAGATTGAACCCAAAGCTAAGCACTTCTCCCATTGCAAGAAAGATCGATCTAGTAGGCCAAACTAAACCGATAATTTGAAGAGACTTGCAAAGATATCAAATCATGCATATAAGAATTCAGAGAAGAACAGAATATTATTCATAGATAAACTTGATCATAAATCCACAATTCATCGGGTCTCGGCAAACACACCGCAAAAGAATATTACATCGAAAAGATCTCCAAGAACATCGAGGAGAACTTTGTATTGAGAATTAAAGAGAGAGAAGAAGCCATCTAGCTAATAACTATGGACCCGAAGGTCTGTGGTAAACTACTCACACATCATCGGAGAGGCTATGGTGTTGATGTAGAAGCCCTCCGTGATCGATTCCCCCTCCGACGGAGCGCCGCAAAAGGCCCCAAGATGGGACGGGTACCGAAGGTTGAGGCGGTGGAAAAGTGGTTTCATGGCTCCCCCTAATGTTTTTAGGGTATAAGAGTATATATAGCCGAAAGAAGTACGGCGGTGGAGCTCCATGGGGCCCACGAGGGTGGGGGCGCGCCTACCCCCCTGGGCGCGCCCTCCTGCCTCGTGGCCGCCTCATGGAGTTCCAGACTTCAACTCTAAGTCTTCTGGATTGCGTTTGTTTGAACAAAGATCATCGCGAAGGTTTCATTCCCTTTGGATTCCTTTTGGTATTCCTTTTCTGCAAAACACTAAAATATACAAAAAAACATGAACTGGCACTGGGCCTTCGGTTAACAGGTTTGTCCCAAAAATAATATAAAAGAGCATATTAAAGCCGATTAAACATCCAAAACAGAAAATGTAATAGCGTGGAACAATAAAAAATTATAGATACATTGGAGACGTATCAAGCATCCCCAAGCTTAATTCCTGCTCGTCCTCGAGTAGGTAAATGGTAAAAAACTGAATTTTTTATGTGGAAGGCTACCTAACATATTTTCCAATGTAATTTTTTTTATTGTGGCATGAATGTTCTGATCCGAAAGATTCAAGACAAAAGTTTAATATTGACATAAAAACAATAATAATTCAAGCATACTAATAAAGCAATCATGTCTCCTCAAAATAACATGGCCAAACAAAGTTATCCCTACAAAATCATATTGTCTGGCTATGCTCTATCTTCATCACACAAAATATTTAAATCATGCACAACCCTGGTTTCAGCCAAGCAATTGTTTCATACTTTACTATTTTCAAACTTTTTCAACTTTCACGCAATACATGAGCGTGAGCCATGGACATAGCACCACAGGTGGAATAGAATGGTGGTTATGGAGAAGACAAAAAGGAGGAAGATAGTCTCACATCAACTAGGTGTATCAACGGGCTATGGAGATGCCCATCAATAGATATCAATGTGAGTGAGTAGGGATTGCCATGCAACGGATGCACTAGAGCTATAAGTGTATGAAAGCTCAACAAAAGAAAGTAAGTGGGTGTGCATCTAACTTGCTTGCTCACAAAGACCTAGGGCAATTTGAGGAAGCCCATCATTGGAATATACAAGCCAAGTTCTATAATGAAAAATTCCCACTAGTATATGAAAGTGACAACATAAGAGACTATCTATCGTGAAGATCATGGTGCTACTTTGAAGCACAAGTGTGGAAAAAGGATAGTAACATTGTCCCTTCTCTGTTTTTCTCTCATTTTTTTGGTGGGCTTCTTTGGCCTCTTTTATTTTTCGTCCGGAGTCTCATCCCAACTTGTGGGGAAATCATAGTCTCCATCATCCTTTCCTCACATGGGACAATGCTCTAATAATGAATATCATCACACTTTTATTTACTTACAACTCAAGAATTACAACTCGATAATTAGAACAAAATATGACTCTATGTGAATGCCTCCGGTGGTGTAACGAGATGTGCAATGAATCAAGAGTGACATGTATGAAAGAATTATGAAAGGTGGCTTTGCCACAAATACGATGTCAACTAAATGATCATGCAAAGCAAGATGACTATGATGAAGCGTGTCATAATAAACGGAATCGTGGAAAGTTGCATGGCAATATATCTCGGAATGGCTATGGGAATGCCATAATAGGTAGGTATGGTGGCTGTTTTGAGGAAGGTAAATGATGGGTTTATGGTACCGGCGAAAGTTGCACGGCACAAGAGAGGCTAGCAATGTTGGAAGGGTGAGAGTGCGTATAATCCATGGACTCAACATTAGTCATAAAGAACTCACATACTTATTGCAAAAATCTACAAGTCATCAAAACCAAGCACTACACGCATGCTCCTAGGGGAAGGGTTGGTAGGAGTTAACCATCGCGCGATCCCGACCTCCACACATAAGGAAGACAATCAATAAATAAATCATGCTCCAACTTCATCACATAACGGTTCACCATAGGTGCATGCTATGGGAATCACAAACTTTAACACAAGTAACTCTCAAACTCACAACTACTCAACTAGCATGACTCTAATATCACCATCTTCATATCTCAAAACAATCATAAGGAATCAAACTTCTCGTAGTATTCAATGCACTTTATATGATAGTTTTTATTATACCCATCTTGGATGCTCATCATATTAGGACTAATTTTATAGCCAAAGCAAATTACCATGATGTTCTAAAAGACTCTCAAAATAATATAAGTGAAGCATGAGTGATCAATAATTTCTATAAAATATAACCACCACCGTGCTCTAAAAAGATATAAGTGAAGCACTAGAGCAAAATTATCTAGCTCAAAAGATATAAGTGAAGCACTAGAGCAAAATTATCTAGCTCAAAAGATATAAGTGAAGCACATAGAGTATTCTAATAAATTCCGATTCATGTGTGTCTCTCTCAAAAGGAGTATTCAGCAAGGATGATTGTGGTAAACTAAAAAGCAAAGACTCAAATCATACAAGATGATCCAAGCAAAACACATATCATGTGGTGTATAAAAATATAGCCTAAAGTAAAGTTACCGATAGATGAAGACGAAAGAGGGGATGCCTTCCGGGGCATCCCCAAGCTTATGGTTTTGGTTGTCCTTGAATTTTAACTTGGGGTGCCTTGGGCATCCCCAAGCTTAGGCTCTTGCCACTCCTTATTCCAAAATCCATCAAAACTTTACCCAACAACATGAAAACTTCACAACACAAAACTTAACAGAAAATCTCGTGAGCTCCGTTAGTATAAGAAAACAAACCACCACTTTAAGGTACTGTAATGAACTCATTCTTTATTTATATTGGTGTTAAACCTACTTAATTCCAACTTATCTATGGTTCATACCCCCCGATACTACTCATAGATTCATCAAAATAAGCAAACAACACACGAAAAACAGAATCTGTCAAAACCAGAACAGTCTATAGCAATCTGATTCATACGCATACTTCTGTAACGCCAGAATTCTGAGAAATTCGGAAGTCCTAAGCAATTTCTTTATTAATATTACGCAAAAAGAATCAACTAGAAAGCACGTTCCTGTGATTTATGAAAATTATTTTCGTGCGCGCAAAAGTTTCTGTTTTTCAGCAAGATCAAATTAACTATCACCGTAGGCTATCCCAAAGGTATTACTTGGCACAAACACTAATTAAAACACAAAACCACATCTAACCAGAGGCTAGATGAATTATTTATTACTAAACAGGAACAAAAAGCAAAGAACAAAAATAAAATTGGGTTGCCTCCCAACAAGCGCTATCGTTTAACGCCCCTAGCTAGGCATAAAAACAAGAATATATCTAGGTATTGTCATCTTTTCCCTTTTGGTGAGAAAGGGAAAGTTTCTTATCTAAAGCATTTATCTTTCTATTTTGTGAAAGCACGTGGCCATTAATGGTAGAAGAAAGACACACTACGAAAATTCGCATCTAGACTAGCCTTCATCTCTTTGATAATTTCATTCTGATAAAAACACAAAAGAGAAGTAGATTCAACCATTTCACTCATAGGGTGCCCAAATATAGATTTCATCTTTTCATAGGTATCGATGGCATCCCCCTCAAGAAAACCTTCTTCAAAAATAGAATCCAAAACTTGCTTGAAAGAAGATGTTAAGCCAACAAATTTTTTTTAAGTATATCTCAATTTGATATTGGGGCACATAGCTGGCTCGGATCCTTAATAGCCTATCCCAAGCATCTTTCAAAGTTTCATCAAGCAAATAACGAAAAATTCCGGGGTCATCTTCATCAAAATTATTCAAACTCTCATCAATAACCCCGGTAGGTCTTTCCATAGCATCATTATTTATGAGCTTAGAAAGGGCAGAAGGACTATCCAAAGTATTATTACCCGGGAGAAAACCCTTAGCCCCTTTTGGTTCGGCCATGACGATAGAAAATCAAAGGTTTTTGAAAATCGTTTTAGAAGTGGGGGAGAGGAAAACGAGAGGCGAATGACAAATAATGTAATGCGAGGGTGAAGAGTTTGTGATGGGTACTTGGTATGTCTTGACTTGAGCGTAGATCTCCCCGGCAACGGCGCCAGAAATCCTTCTTGCTACCTCTTGAGCATGCGTTCGTTTTCCCTTGAAGAGGAAAGGGTGATGCAGCAAAGTAGCGTAAGTATTTCCCTCAGTTTTTGAGAACCAATGTATCAATCTAGTAGGAGATAACACGCAAGTCACCTAGTACCTACACAAACAATCAAGAACCTTGCAACCAACATGATAAAGGGGTTGTCAATCCCTTCACGGTCACTCGCAAAAGTGAGATCAAATAAAGATAGTAAAGTAAATATTTTTGGTATTTTTGTTGTACGGATTGGAAAGTAAAGATTGCAAAATAAAATAAATAGGAAACTAGACTTGTAGATCGTAAAATTACATGATGGAAAATAGAATATTATATGATGGAAAATAGAATATTATATGATAGAAAATAGACCCGGGGGCATAGGTTTCACTAGTGGCTTCTCTCAAGATAGCATATATTACGGTGGGTGAACAAATTACTGACGAGCAATTGATAGAAAAGTGCATAGTTATGACAATATCTAGGCAATGATCATGAATATAGGCATCACGTCCGTGTCAAGTAGACCGAAACGATTCTGCATCTACTACTATTACTCCACACATCGACCGCTATCCAGCATGGATCTAGAGTATTAAGTTCATAAGAACAGAGTAACACATTAAGCAAGATGACATGATGTAGAGGGATAAACTCAAGCAATATGATATAAACCCCATCTTTTTATCCTCGATGGCAACAATACAATACGTGCCTTGCTGCCCCTACTGTCACTAGGAAAGGACACTTCAAGATTGAACCCAAAGCTAAGCACTTCTCCCATTGCAAGAAAGATCGATCTAGTAGGCCAAACTAAACCGATAATTCGAAGAGACTTGCAAAGATATCAAATCATGCATATAATAATTCAGAGAAGAACCAAATATTATTCATAGATAAACTTGATCATAAATCCACAATTCATCGGATCCCGGCAAACACACCGCAAAAGAATATTACATCGAATAGATCTCCAAGAACATCGAGGAGAACTTTTTATTGAGAATTAAAGAGAGAGAAGAAGCCATCTAGCTAATAACTATGGACCCGAAGGTTTGTGCTAAACTACTCACACATCATCGGAGAGGCTATGGTGTTGATGTAGAAGCCCTTCGTGATCGATTCCCCCTCCGGCGGAGCGCCGAAAAAGGCCCCAAGATGGGATCTCACGGGTAGAGAAGGTTGTGGTGGTGGAGAAGTGGTTGCGCGGCTCCCCCTGATGTTTTTAGGGTATAAGAGTATATATAGGCGAAAAAAGTACGTCGGTGGAGCTCTGTGGGGCCACGAGGGTGGGGCGCGCCTACCCCCCTGGGCGGGCCCTCCTGCCTCATGGCCGCCTCACGGAGTTCCTGACTTCAAATCCAAGTCTTCTGGATTGCGTTTGTTCCAAGAAAGATCATCGCGAAGGTTTCATTCCGTTTGGATTCCGTTTGGTATTCGTTTTCTGCAAAACACTGAAATAGGCAAAAAAACAAGAATTGGCACTGGGCCTTCGGTTAATAGGTTAGTCCCAAAAATAATATAAAAGAGCATATTAAAGCCCATTAAACATCCAAAATAGATAATATAATAGCATGGAACAATCAAAAATTATTGATACGTTGGAGACGTATCACCTCCGTCTCCCCGGCGTCCTTGGCCGCTCCCTTGCCCTTGCCTGTCTTGGGCGCCATAGCGACCGAGAGGGAATGAAGGATTGAGGACAATGAGGGCGCGGCGGCGGCGAGCAAAGGCAAAGAGCTTGAGGAAGAAGAAGGGAGCGACGGTTCCAAAATTAGGGAAGGCACAGGGGGTAAATGAGCAGCGCGCCAGCGGATTTTCCTTTTTATGGGGAAGGCGCAGGCCGCCTCTTTACCATTTACCACGATGTGATGCACGCGTGCAGCAGCCGCTCCACGCGCGACCCCCACGTCACGCATTCAATGCGGGTCATTGGGAAGCGCAACTGGCGAGGGAGTTACTGCGGTAAAACTCTGCCACGCATGCCCGCGCACCGTTCTGGGCCTAGCCCAACAATGCGTCGCGCTTATATGTGGCCCAGGCCCGGGGCATCTTGTTGGTGTACAAATGTAGGGGCCCTCTTTGTACCCCTTTACTTGTGCACCGGCAGTCAGAGCCGCACCTGCGGCTGTGCATAGCGGGGTAGAGGAAGGAAGCAAAGCACTACAAGAAATATGTCAACTTGTGACCTTCTCTCTGTGACCCCGGCTGAATTGGTCGTAAATCCACGGCCATTTCGCTTGGAAGAGCTCAAACCCTGAAATTGACTTACATCAAATGGTCATAAAGCAGACAAGAGTGGTCAACGACCTTATTTCTACCTGATTACGACCAATATAAATGGTTATGAGGTTGTGAACGTGGATGCATTGGTACTTAAGGTGTCGCTCAAGGTGGGCTTGGGCCTTGTGGAACGAGGCCACCTTCTCTTTAAAAAAAATATGTGTGCCATGTAGGCCTCGACCCATCCAGGAAGAAATGTCGATGCCCTCATATTACTCACAGAAAAACATATATTCGGCCCAACGAAAATGGGAAAATAACAAGTTTTTCATGTATCTAAATTTTTCTAACCAATATGAACAATGTTTTATATGTATACAAAAATGTACAATGTGTAAAAACAAATATAGACATCAAAACGTATGTATGAAAAGATGTTTTTTTGTTGGGAATATATATGAAAATATGTTAATCATGTATTTGAAAAAAGTTAAACATATATAAACAATATGTACAATGTGTCTTAAAAATGTAGACATGTGTTCAAAATATTAGACATCAAAATATTTATTAAAAATGTTAATGATGTAACTGAATACCGTTTAATATCTATAAAAAATGTTTCTAGTGTACACAAATTTGTTCATAAAATGTGGTCTAATATTCTCGAAAAATGGAGAAGTTTTTTTACAAAAAATATTTGTTAGGTTCTTCACAAGAAAACTCATTTTGGGAACTCGAAAAATGGAAAATGAATATGCGGAATTTGTCTTTTTCACGAGAGGTAGATCAAAAACTTTTTACACCCAACCATTTTAGAAATTTGATTTGGTCAATTTTGCAACAAATAGATGGTAGGTTCTTCACAAAAAAACCTCATTTTGGGCACTAAGAAAATGGAAAATTAATTTTTTGTCCAAAGAAAATAAAAACTCCCTTACGAAACATTGTTCGTCATTGCAAGATGCACACTTGTGCACTATATGAGATCATTTGAACAAATTATGCCATGAATTTTTTATGCCCGTTTCAAAATGCGGTCAAAACGGTGGGCTTGACCGTTCCTAGCTAGTGGTTGAATCTTGGAAAACTTTTGATGTTTCTCTGATTAAATAGATACCTATGTACCTATAAATGATTTTTGGAAAAATTAAGAGCAAACTATGAGGAAGCTGCAGTTCAAATTTGACCTGCTTCCTACTAAATCGGCAGAAATTTGTCTTTTCACCAGAGGTGGATCAAAGCTTCTAACACCCAACCATTTGGTCAATTGTGCATTAAATATGGCCAGTATTTTATAAAATTGATTTGGTCCAATTTTGCAACAAATATATGGTAGGTCCTTAAAAAAACTCATTTTGGGCACTCAAAAAACGGAAAATGAAATTTCCGTGCAAAGAAAATAAAAACTCCCTTAAGCAACATTGTTTGGAATTCCAAGATGCACTCTTGTGCACAATATGAGATCATTTGAACAAACTACGCCATGAATGTGGCCATAAGATTGATCATTTGGCTTGAAAGCCATGAATCTTCACGCATGATAGCTCATTTCTGAGAACACTTTTTAAAAATAATTGTCGTATTATAAGTTTATTTTTTTTCAGGAACTTGGTCACATATAATGACACAGTGCGAAGGTTTTCCGTTTTTTTATTTTTCTTGAATTTTTTATGCTCGTTTCAAAATGCGGGCAAAACAGCGGGCTTGACCGTTCTTAGCTAGGGGTTGAATCTTAGAAAACTTTTGACGTTTATTTGATTAAATAGATACTTATGTACCTAGAAATGATTTTTAGAAAAAATAAAGAGCAAACTATGAGGCAGCTGCAGTTCAAATTTGACCCGTTTCCAACGGAATCGGCGGAAATTTGTCTTTTTCACCAGAGGTGGATCAAAGCTTTTGGCACCCAACCATTTGGTCAATTGTGCATTAAATATGGCCTAATATTTTAGAAAAATGATTTGGTCCAATTTTGCAACAAATATATGGTAGATTCTTCAAAAAAAATTTGGGCACTCAAAAAATGGAAAATGGCTCTTTTGTGCAATGAAAGTGAAAACCCCCACATCAACATTGTTTGGAATTCCAAGATGCACCCTTGTGCACAATATGAAATCATTTGAACAAACTATGCCATTAATGTGGTCATAAGATTGATCATTTGGCTTCAAAGCCATGAATCTTCACGCATGATAGCTCATTTTTTAGAACACTTTTTTAAAATAATTGCCGTATTACAAGTTTATTATTTTTTCTGGCAACTTGGTCACATCTAATGACACAATGCGAAGGTTTTCCATTTTTTTGATTTTTTTTAATTTTTCTTATGCTCGTTTCAAAATGCGGTCAAAACGGTGGGCTTGACCGTTCCTAGCTAGGGGTTGAATCTTGGAAAACTTTTGATGTTTCTCTGATTAAATAGATACCTATGTACCTATAAATGATTTTTGGAAAAAAGTAAAGAGCAAACATGAGGCAGCTGCATTTCAAAAAAACTCATGCCCTAATATTTGTCTTTTTCACCAGAGGTGGATCAGAGCTTCTGACACCCAACCATTCGGTCAACTGTGCATTAAATATGCCCTAATATTTTAGAAAAATGATTTGGTCCAATTTTGCAATAAATATATGGTAGGTCCTTCACAAAAAAACTCATTTCGGACACTCAAAAAATGGAAAAGGAAATTTCCGTGCAAAGAAAATGAAAACTCCCTTAGGCAACATTGTTTGGAATTCCAAGATGCACCCTTCTGCACAATATGATCATCATTTGAACAAACTATGCCATGAATGCGGCCATAACATTGATCATCAGGCTTGAAAGCCGTGAATCTTCACGCATGATAGCTCATTTCTGAGAACACTTTTTTAAAATAATTGCCGTACTACAAGTTTATTATTTTTTCTGGCAACTTGGTCACATATAATGACACAATGCGAAGGTTTTCCATTTTTTTTGAATTTTTTATGCCCGTTTCAAAATGCGGTCAAAATTGTGGGCTTGACCTTTCTTAGCTAGGGGTTGAATCTTGGAAAACTTTTCATATTTCTTTGATTAAATAGATACTTATGTACCTAGAAATGATTTTTCAAAAAAATAAAGAGCAAACTATGAGGTGGCTGCAGTTCAAATTTGACCCGCTTCCATCGGAATCGTCGGAAATTTGTCTTTTTCACCAGAGGTGGATCAAAGCTTCTAACACCCAACCATTTGGTCAATTGTGCATTAAATATGGCCTAATATTTTACAAAAATGATTTGGTCCAATTTTGCAACAAATATATGCTAGATTCTTCACAAAAAAACTTTTTTTGGGCACTCAAAAAATGGAAAATGGCTCTTTTGTGCAATGAAAGTGAAAACCCCCCACATCAACATTGGTTGTCATCCCAAGATACACACATGTGCACACTATTGTTTCATTTTAGAAAACTATATGTGGTTAATATGTTGAATGTTTACCCTGAATTAGAGGGTGAAAATTATAAGAGAAACAAAAGAAAAAAAAACTACCTAAGCTTAATTCTGATTGGTGGAATCACTAGTGGCTTGGATCGATGACATGGCAAACATGAGCCCATCCATCCGTCCATCGGTCCATCCCATCCGACGACAGCAAGGGCGTGTTTGGTTGCCCGCATGCAGCCCAACCAAGCCTGCGCGGGATGTGCGCGGCCTGTTTGGTTGGCTGGGCTGCATGCGGTTTGAGGCCCGCACGAACCTCAAAGCAGCCAGCAGCCTAGCCCGGCGGGAACTGCCGAATCGGCAGTTTCTCGCGAGCCTGGCCGGGCGCGGCCGCGCGTCCGGGGCAGTTGCATGCCTCGGGCAGCGCGTGAGACGGCGGCGACATCTCATTACTCGCCCCCACTCTCCTGTCACCGCCCAGGCGCACTGTTCCCACCGCTCCCTCTCTCTCCCTCACCGCCCCTCCCTCTCCTCTCCTCTGCTCCGATCGCTCCGCCACGCCCACCGCCGCGCCGCCCTCTGACCCCGGTCGACCAGCGCGTCTCAAGCATCCAGGAGCGCTAGCTGGCCGGGCTGCAGAACTCAGGCCGCGACCTGGCCTCAGTGCTGCGGGCCCCGTCCCCCATTTGCTGCCGGCCTCCACGAGCGCCGGCGCCGGCCAATGCGGTGTCGGCCGCTCCTGCTTCGCCACTGATTCCGGACCTCGTGGTCCTGGGCTCGGCGTCGGCTCCGTCAACGGAGCCGCCCCTTGTTGGGACACCGTTGGCCTCGGGGGTTTTCTTGACCCCCGTCCGAGGGTTTTCTCCGGTCGACGGGTAGTCCTTCTTGACCTCCAGCGTGGCGTTCAGCACGCGGCCGATGCCGCAGGCTGTCGCCGGGGCCGTCTCGTCCTCTGCTCCGCCACCTCTATCGTTCCCGCCGGGGTTTTCACCCCAGCCATGGTTCGCCGCGCATGCGCGTGCTCCGGTGATTCAAATCCCCAACAATCTTGCTCCTAGATGTAGATTAGCGGTTAATTTCTTAGGCATGTGCTAGGATTGATAGGATTCTAGCAGATCCGATTGGATGCGATCCCAATCGAATCCAATCGGACTGATCTGTTCTTGTTTTGTACAGTGCGTGTGCTACTGCTTGTGTTCATGCTACAATGCTAGTAGCTGTGTTACATGTTAGATTCATGTTAATGCTAGATTCTTGTTCATGCTAGTGCGAGTGCTACTACATGCTAGTAGTTGTGTTCATGCTAGAATCATGTTCATGTTGAGTGAAGAATGCTAGAATCATGTTGACTGATGGCATGCTCATGTTAGGATCATGTCCTTGTTTCATGTTGCATGTTGAAGCTAGGGTTTGTGCCATGAGTGGATGTTATACGTGCATGTAGTAGGATGGTCCCAAATCTGCATGGCTGCACATGGGCGCTATTGGCACTTGTTGTTGCTATTTTTAGATGTTTCCTTGATTAGGATAGTGCAGTAATCAGTGCCAGTTGCAGCAAAGAAGATGCCACTGATCAGTGACTTGCCCAACAACAAGGCTCATTGATAAGTGGCATTTGCCCCTAGGCAAATGCCACTTATCAATGGCACTTGCTGTTCGGCAAAATGGCACTTATCAATGGCATTTGCTATTGGGCAAGTCACTGATCAGTGTCATTGATCAGTGCCATTTGCACTACAGCAAGTAGATTAGTGCTCTTGCCCAACACTAAGTGCCACTGATCATTGCCATTTGGCCATGAGCACATGCCACTGATCAGTGGCACTTACTGTTGGGCAAGTCCACTGATCAGCGCCACTTGCTGTTGGGCAAGTCCACTGATTAGTGCCACTGGTCAGTGGCATTTGCTTGCTTGCTTGCTTTGTTTAATACTAATACTTGTCATGTTGCCTGACAAGATACTAAAGACTGACTGGGATGTGGCGGGTGGAGGAGCTCAGGTCGTTGCCGGAGCTGAGCGTGCCGAGGATTTCATCCCCACGAACAGGTGGCTTAGGATGGGGGACCTGCCTGGCAGGATCGCCTTCATGAGCATGCCTCATTCAAGGGGACGATCTCCGAGGCAGGGCCACGAGGAGGCGGCCAGGGAGCCAATGAGATTCTACGCACAGATCAAGGACAACGAGGACCTCGCCATGCTCGTCGTCCCTCCCAAGTTCATGGAGGTGATGAACACCTGGCTGGTCATCAAGCGACTCCTGCGCGTGGACAGGCTCTCAGCCAACAAGAGGTGCAAGTTCCGGGTGCAGGTCCAGAACTTCGAGGGCTAGATGGTGCTTGGCCGGGGGTGGAACTACTTCTGCCGCCGGAACAAGATCGTCCCAGCCGACCTCGTCGTTGTGCGCATCTCCGGACTCGGACTGAAGGTTCAGATCTACAACCACGACTCGTCGGTGATGTGCAGGTACCGTTGCAGCAGGCACAACTGCCTTGGTGGCATCGAACAGGCTATGTAGTTAAGTTAAGTCAGGTGTTAGTGGAGAACTTTTAATCTAGACTTATGCTATCTAGTTAGGGTGTGTGGCGAGACTTGTGCTGGGAACATGTTCATATTTTGGCCAGGTGCAGCACCCTGGCACAGCAGGGAAGGAGGATGCCCCTGCTCTTAATCTAGACTATGCTATCTAGTTAAGTAGTTTGTTGTCATTACATTGCTTGCTTTGTTTGATCTTGCTGTTGTGATGTTGCTGTTGTGTTGATCATGTGTGGTGGTAAGGCCACCACATTTGAATGGGCTGAGCAGAACACAAACGCTGTTTGCAACCAAACAGCTGAAGTTTGCATCTGCTCACACCCTAAGCACAAATGCGGGCAACCAAACAGCAGGGGGTAAGTGCCTCTTGATGCGATGCAGGCAACCAAACAGGTTGCATCTCCTGCATATGAGGCTGTATTTCAGCAACCAGGCTGGGTTGAGATGGACATGCAATGCAGGTACTGTTCCAAACTTCAACCAAACACGCCCCAAACCACCCTCTCTCACGCGAACCCCACCCAACCCTCCTCTCTCGCGCGAACCCCACCCACGGCAGCAAGCCCTCCTCTCTCTCACGCTAACCCTAGCGCTGCACTCCTCCCTTGCCGCCGCCACCTCCGGCGCCAGATCCTGACTGCCGCGTCTCCCTCCGACCTCGCCGCCGGCGCTCTCCCCTCCCTCACCTCATCGGAAGAGACGAGGGAGATCGTGCGCGCGAGAAGGTCAGGCGGCGGCGGCGGCTCCCAGATCCGCATGGGCTTGGACATGGAGCTCCATCCCCATGGCAGCGGCGGCGGCTGCGGCTGACAGGTCCGCCATGGGCCTGGACCTGGAGTTCCATCTCCTCCATGGGGTTGGCTTCCAGATCCGCGCCCCCATGGGTTGGACCTGGTGCTCCATCTCCATGGCGTCGTCTGCTTCCGCTCGGCCGTCCGCGTGCTTCTGCTGCTCGTCGAGATAAGATATTCTCCCGATTTGCTCTTCCTTTCTCTTCCATTCCCTTACCTGACACGCTCTGGCTTCCCTCCCTCCTCACGCAGAGCGCCGTGGTCGTCGTCGCGGAGACCTCCCGGCCCCGGCTCCGCTGCCTGGCGCGCCTTCAGGTTGCCGGTCATCCACCTCCCTCTCTGTCGTGGAATTGTCATGGCAGATGTCCTTAGTGTCAGGACTTAGTCGCGAGGCCAGCACAACTATGTAGTAGCTTGAGAGGGGTTGGGCGGAATCGAGAGACGCAACACAAGACAAGGATTTAGACAGCTTCGGGCCCCGGGAAACATAATCCGGTAATAGCCCTACATGCTGTTTGTGCCTAGGTCTCATTATGGTCATGAGAGAGTCGCTGGTAAGCCGGCTCTTTGTGTCTAGCCCTAGAGATTGTTTCTTGTTGCTCGTCCCTCTTTGGGGTGCCCTGCCCCTCCTTATATAAGTTGAAGGGGCGGGTTACATGTGGAGTCCTATTAGGATTAGGACTAGTCTATTACAAGTGGAATCCTAGTCTGCTCCCTTAAGGGAAAACTCCTTATGCCTTTCCTCGTAAACCGGCCCACCATAACATGAGCCGGCCTTCTGGGCCTTGGGCCTTGTCATCCATCTGACCCGCCGTTGGGGTTATCAGTAAGTCACCAAATACTCGCCAGGTCTCTGTGAGCCGACAAGTCCGGTCGGGACATACCGCGTGGTATATCTCCGACATTAGCCCCCAGTTTAATTTGGATTTATCCATGTTAAACTGATCTTGTAAAATAAACACAAGAACAAACTTGATAGGTTGTGTTCCGGGTTAAATATTTTCATGAACCGGCACCTGATCATCTTTAAGTCCTTGTCATTTCCTTGTTGATATGTATATGTCCATGATCTCATAGTAAATCGTCTTTAGCAGATATGTTTCAACTTTGTCAATGCAAAAAATCCAGATACTTCTTTTGAAAAGTCCGGGTCAATAGGCCAGCTTCAGAGTCAATTTGCTAACATTGGTCTCTTGTAGAGAAATATTGTGAAGAATAATCCACTTGACTCGGCTTTCAAAGCGCCGGCTTAAGAAATATTGGTCTTGAAATACTCATCTGATATTCAGCCGGTTTAAAGATGTAGAACTTGCCGGTTTAATATTACCAAAATTGCCGGTTTGTAAATATTGATGGCACCGAGTCATAATTGTTGCCGACGCCGGGTCATAATTGTTGATGACGCCGGGCTATGATTGTTGCAGACACCAGGTCATAATGATTGGTGACGCCGGGTCAGTCTGATTTGCTCAAAACTGATAATTCGAAAGTATTTCTCCTTATATCCGTGTTACCTGTAGCCCCCAAGTGACGGGTTATCATGCTTGCATCAACCTGGGACTTGTAATTGTCTTATGCTCACAAAACTTCAACCGGCGTAGCCTCCAAGGGCCGGGTCATTATGCAATAATGAGCAGGGACTTTGTAGATGTAGACTTGAGCAGCAACATGTAGCCCCCAAGGGCCGGCTCAGTAAGATAATATTGAGCTGGGACATTATATACATTTCCTTGAAACGAATACCATATGCTGTAATCCTCTCCATGGGGCTCGAACCCACGTCCATAAGGTTAAGAGCTTTGTACTCTTCCAACTGACTAGTGGACCTTTCAATATAATGGATTTAAACTTGTATACCTTGAATTGTTGACAGGAGCAATTGGTAGCCCCCAAGGGCCGGCTCATTACAATGTGATGAGTCGGGTCTTCAATAAGGCCAGTAAAAATGACTTTGCATTAGCCCCCAAGGGCCATGGTGCATGCTGGCAGTGACATGGGTCTTGCATATTTGATGTGATCTCAATTTAAATAATGTAGCCCCCAAGTGCCGGGTCGTAAGCCTGCAGCGACTCGGGACTATTCTTTCCATTGCAGAATAAATCATATCCATTGATAAAATAATAGCCATTGCGCCAAAGCGACTTTGAATACCTCATCTGTTGATAAGTCAATCCGGAGGTTAAATACCCGGTGGCTCTTGGCCAATGGCGATTTAATACGCCTCCATTGTAAGCCGGAATTTATACAACCCGGCGGCTTATAGCCTTTGAGAAAATCAAGAATTGATAACCCTTTTGAGACACCAATTTCAATCTTTGACGATGGGCTTGAATTTAATCATTTATGTAATGTCAAAAACCAGGGCGTGTAACCACCCAAATGTAGTCTTATCCTGCACATAATTAGATCACAAGATCCCTTGGCGGTTTACTCAGGGCGGGTCATATTATCTCACATATAACCACTGTGATATTGAATTTATACTGCCGGTTTACATGACCTGTGCAGTAAGAGTGATAACCCAATCCTTAGAAGCCAAACCTTCAAAGTATTTAAAATTGTCATATGCTGGCGACTTGTTCGTCGAATGCCAGGGTGGGTTAATAGAAACCACATATATATATGCTTCAGATATGAGCAAAAAGCTTCAAATAAAATCCAAAAATTGTGTGCAAAAAGAGAATTCAAAAATTTTGAGGCTTCTGATTCAAATACGATCAGAAAACCGTCCCACAGGGGTTAAGCTAAGATTCGAATACGATCATATAGCCCCCAGTGGCTTTGGCGTTGCCGATCAAGAGGGTACCGACAGCTATGTTCTCTTTGGTTCGAATACGACCTATGTTTGAACAGGAAGCCCCCAAATGACCTTTGAGAGTTGTTTAACGACGCTGATTCGAATACGATCCACGTCGGTTCCCAAAATGGGGTTGAGCAATGATTCGAATACGATCAAGAAGCCCCCTAGTGAGCTCGGCAGTGTGCCGATCAAGAGGGTACCGACAGCTATGTTCTCATTGGTTCGAATACGACCTATGTTTGAACAGGAAGCCCCCTAGTGATCATGAGAATATTTAACGACTCTGATTCGAATACGATCAGGGTCACACCAAAAGGGTTAAGCTAAAATTTGAATACGATCAGCTCCCAATGGTCATTAAAGCAGGGTACCTATGTTTGGGTTGTTCTTTTTAAAGACTCTTTTTGGTGCCTTTAATTTTTCCTAAGAACTCGAACTTTGCGAGAGATAAATTCTTTTTGAACCGGAAAAACCGGATATTGAGAGTTTCAAAGCTTTGTGATAGACAAATTTACCTTGAACCGGATTTTGAACGGGATTTGAGAGCTTCAAAACTTTGTGGCAGATAAATTTCCCTTGAACTGGATTTTAAACCGGATATTAAGAGCTTCAGTGCTTTGTGGGAGATGTCAAGTCTCTTGAGCCGGATCTAAACCGGAATCCTTCTTTTTAAGCCGGAAATTTTCTGACGGCCTTTAAACTTTTTCACCAATATGGCGGTAGCCTCCGGGACCGAATTATTTCTCCCTCCAATGTCCCAGAATTCTTGAATGCATTGAAACCGACCAATGCTGCCGAGTCATATCATTGTAGCCCCCGAGTCTCAAGACGACTCGAGGAGTTGGCTTTGAGATTCTCCATATTGACTATAGCATAAGGTGTATGTCATTGGTGTTGATAGCGCGATGTGAATCTACAGAAGGTTGAGGTGACTGTGGCGGGTTATAAATGATCCTGTATGAGCCGTGTCAGCAACTCGGCCAATGGTCCCTTCCAACTGGCTGTTTGAAGTTAACCAAACCGTAGTGGCGGCGACTTGTGCACCTGTCCATTTGAACCATCCAGTGCAGACGGCGGCTGATAATACATGATAATTTGCCTCCAATTTTGTTGAAAGAAAAACCGGGCTTCCCAAGCAGTGACTTGCTCATACTCAATAATCAGCTCACGCAGACGGGTGTGGCCCGGTATGTTGATGTAGACCAGGCCGCGAGAAACGGAAGGTAAAGATGACCGTTGGATCAGAGGCGGCACAGACAGATGAGCCGGCCGTGGCGTTGTAAGCTGGTGCAGATGGGCGAGTTAACCACATCGTTTTGATGTAGTGAACAATTGTCCTGCATCAACAATATTGCAGACCAAGACAAAGATAAACTGCTCTTTGACAAAAAATAATATGTACCAATAAAATATATTTTAGATGGATATCATCTGATGTGCCAGGCCGGAAATAATCCGCCATGAAATTGATGATCGCTAGGTGAAGTTGAAGTCGCTCACGGGTGAACCGGCCGCTGCGTGGTAAAGCGGTGCGGACGGGTGAGTCGGCCGCGACGTTTGTAAGCCGGCGCGGAAAGCAAGTCGGCCACGGCGTTGTAAGCTGGCGCGGACACGTGAACCGGCGGTGAAGGCGGATGGGCGAGTCATCCGTGACGTTGTAAGGTGGTGCGGACGGGCGAGTCGGCCACGACGTTGTAAGCCAATGCGGTCCAGAGAGTCGGCCGCGGCGTTGTAAGCCAGTGCGTTCGAGAGAGTCGGCCGCCGCGTTGGAAACGGCACGGACGCGGGCGCGGTCTTGGTGAGTTGATGTAGATCGAGCTGTACGGGCGGCGGCTCGCGCACACGCGTTCAACATCAAGTGGGTGCGGATGCTCGTTCATGATGATGCTTAACACGTACTGATATATTTTGTCAGATGAACACGGATGCTGGTATTAGTCAATGCTGGACAACGTCAGATGAACGCCTAGACGTAAGTCTGATAAACAGTAGCACCCACGTGGCACAATGCATCTGCTGAATACAGCCGGCAGGCAAACTTCTCGGGCGTGTCATTTAATTTTTGATGTGATGGCTTGCCCTTTGTGACCACGTGAGAGCTTTCTTGGAGGTCTCGTTGACAGCATACTCTGGTAGATCGCTTCCTTTCCTTTGGATTGTACTACGAAAACTAGGTTCTTCCTCCCACAGGAGGCGACGGGAGAACAGGGCGATTCGGCTGTGGTATATGCAGCGGGTGTTTCAGCGCCTCGACGCGACGGCCTGTGCGGGAGCGAGTCAGAAGCGGACAGGCGGGCGACGTGCGGTACGAGCATCCCGGCGCGGAGACTCGCGCAGAAGCGGAGGGGCGTCGGCTGCGATGACGGCACCGGCGGGTCGACAGGTGCCGGCTGATGTTTAAACGCTGATTGAGATGCATGTTAATGTTTGTAGCGCCTGTGTCACGCCCAATATGCGATACTATCCTAAAGAGACTCGAAGGCCCCACCAAGGATAGAACCGCATATTGAAACGCTTTTGCAAGGTGGATATCATTACATCAACCTTACATAATATTTGAGGGTACATACAAGGCATACAAATGTCGCAAGAATACAATAATACATGAGAACAACATCCGGCTACGGATGAAACATAAACAGAAACTCAAATGACATCCACCCTGCTAGCCCAGGCTGCCGACCTGGAACCTATCCCCTGATCGAAGAAGAAGCAGAAGAAGAACTCCAAAACAAGATATCGCTCTCGCGTCATGATCATCGCAAAAACTGAACCTGCAGCTGGAGGTGTAGTAAACTGTGAGCCACGAGGACTCAGCAATCCCATTACCATGGGTATCAAGACTAGCAAAGCTTAAAGGGAAAGGAAAGGGTAAGTGGTGAGGTTGCGGCAGCGACTAAGCAAGATATGGTGACTAAACTTACGCAAAAGAGAGCGAGAAGAGAAGCAAAGGAACGGTCGTGAACTAACAATGATGAAGAAGTGATCCTGAACTCCTACTTACGTCAAGCATAACCCAGAAACCGTGTTCACTTCCCGGACTCCGCCGAGAAGAGACCATCACGGCTACACACGCGGTTGATGTATTTAGTTAAGGTCAAGTGTCAAGTTCTCTACAACCGGACATTAACAAATTCCCATCTGCCACATAACCGCGGGCACGGCTTTCGAAAGATAATACCCTGCAGGGTTGTCCCAACTTAGCCCATTATAAGCTCTCACGGTCAACGAAGGATATTCCTTCTCCCGGGAAGACCCGATCAGTCTCAGAATCCCGGTTACAAGACATTTCGACAATGGTAAAACAAAACCAACAAAGCCGCCCGATGCGCCGACATCCCGATAGGAGCTGCACATATCTTGTTCTCAGGGCAACACCGGATGAGCAATCCGTACAACTAAAACCAGACCTCAAGTTTCCCGAGGTGGCGCTGCAAGGGGCTCTAGTTCGGACCAACACTTAGAGAAGCACTGGCCCGGGGGTCGGAGGGTTAAAATAAGATGACCCTCGAGAGAGCGACTCCCCAAGGAAAAGAAATAGGCTAGGCAAATGGTAAAACCAAGGTTGGGCCTTGCTGGAAGAGTTTTATTCAAAGCAAACTGTCAAGGGGGTCCCATAAATCACCCAACCGTGTAAGGAACGCAAAATCCGGGAACATAACACCGGTATGACGGAAACTAGGGCGGCAAGAGTGGAACAAAACACCAGGCATAAGGCCGAGACTTCCACCCTTTACCAATTATATAGATGCATTAAAAATATAAGAGATATTGTGATATCCCAACATAAACATAATCCAACATGGAGCAAACTTCATCTTCACCTGCAACTAGCAACGCTATAAGAGGGGCTGAGCAAAGCGGTAACATAGCCAAACAATGGTTTGCTAGGAAGGGTGACAAAGGTTAGAGGTTCATGGCAAAATGAGAGGCTTGAGGAACAAGTGAATAGGTGGCGCAGCAAAGCGATAGAACGAAGCAACTAGCATAGCAATGATAGTAATGAGATCCAAGGTGACGGTCATCTTGCCTGAAATCCCGCTAGGAAGAAGAATGAGTCAATGAAGAAGAAGAAGAAGAAGCCACGAAGACGAACGAATCCTCATGATCGCAACGACACAACAAGGTAAACACACCACACAAGAACAAGGCACGATGCTCAAACAAGTATGATGCATGACAAGGCTATATGGAGCTACTCATGACAAGAGATGATGCATACAAGAACAACACATCAAGGCAAGTTTAAATGAGGCCGGAAACAACATATAACAAATCCGATAAGTCCTCATATGCAAATTTCTAAATTGGTCCAGAACTGAATAAACATTATGCTCAAGTTGTTAAACAGCAAGTTAAAGAGCACCATGATGATCTACACGAAATTCTAGTCAAGTTGCATATAAAGTTCATTAGATTCGGAGCTACGGTCTAGAAGATATGATCAAAACAAGTTAAACATGGCATTGATGCAAAATTGATACAAACATCAAGCAAACACCTCAAAACAAGGATGCAACATGATAATATGAGACTACATGCAAAACTAAGCATACACTCCAAACAAGACATAGCAACAATCTGTCCAAAACAGCAACTAGGCATAATGCAAGCATCAAAACAATATGCTACAGCAACTCAACATGAAAACAAAAGGCATGGGCATGATGTACAGGTAAAGCACAACAAAACATGAACACTGAGCTATCTTCAGAAATCACTAGAACATGCTCAAAAGGACATGGCAAGATTGCAAATAATAACAGGTTCCCAGACTTGGCAGAATTACTGGACATGACAGAAGCAGCATCAGGTAGCAATGTTCAGAGCACGATATCAACATGCTACAGAAACTTAACATGGCAAAACAAGGCATGGCAGGAATCTACTCAAAGCGTATAAGAAATGTCCCTTACTTACCATAAGCCAAAAAGGACCAGAAGATATGATGGCAAGCATGTAAACATAGCAAGTTTCGTTATCAGGTTTCAGACTTAGCAGAAAAGAGCATGGCAGAAATAACAATATGTAGGCCTCTTTATGAGCTTGATGCACTCACTACAGAGCAATTCACGACAAACCAAGCACACCTACAGCAAGATGGAATGTTAATGAAGCTATCCATGGCAAGAACAATTGCATAGCATATATGGATCAACTACAATAAGCTTGGCAAAATTGCATATCATGTTAAGAATCTGCCAGAAATATTTTATAGCAAAAGTAGAGCAAGATTGAGTCATGCTATGGCACTCCATAATTGCAAACAATTGCAGGAATGGATCAATTACAACAATATATACAAAACAACCTTACTGAACATCACCAAAATATGCACGGATCTCTTTGTAGCATCAAGTTTACATGGCAACAAAATAACAGCAGACAAAGACTTGGAGAAATCACTGTCCCTGAAATCAGAAACATTACGGAGCCTACTTTGCATGCTTGTGCTAGTCACCACAGAGATCACAAAAATACATGGACTATACTACTGGAAAGAAGGCATGGCATACAACAAAACACATGTAGAGCTCATGCTCATAAGATGCACAGATTAAATGATGCAAAAATGACAAATCGCCAAGTTCTGATAAGAACCAGAGAATAACAGCAACTAGCCCTCTTCCAACAGAGATTTGGGCATCAAGATGACCTCTAATGAACACTGTAAATTGAACAAAATGTAGAGCATCACGAGACAAACAAATTGACATATTATACGCGTGAATCGGAGCTAGATGCAAGGAGTTATGGCATCACGAACAGAGGCACATGCTGGGAAAATTCCAACACTTAGAAAAAAATTGGGGCTCGGGGTCAACCTCGCTACAGTACCCAGATCCGATCGGGGCTGAGCCTTCGAGGGAGATCGCCGGGGCGGCAGCGCGGCTCGCCGGCGGGAGGGGAGGAGAGGCCGGAGAGGAGGCCGGCCGGGGCTCGGGCTCCGGTGGAGGGGCGCGGCCCGAGGCGGCGGAGGTCGAAGCGCCGGCGGCGGAGCTCCGGAGGTCCGGCGGCGGCGGCGAGGGAGGTGAGCCGGAGCACGGCGGGC